>NC_056729.1:1148577782-1148777782 GCF_019279795.1 Protopterus annectens | reverse complement strand
CCTGGGTCAAAATCCAAGAAAGTCATGGTCCTTTGTACTGTCAAGTAAAAGAATGTTTTACATTTAGAGTCTTTGTTGACCATGGTAAATAAACATGATTTTAGGGGGTGTATGTTAGACCAAGAAGAGGTGAATATTTCTTCATTTATGGATGATATTTTGTTTAAATGATTAACCTTGAAAAGGATATTGAGGTACAGCTTCAGATATTGGATGCTTGGCAAAATGTCAAGGCATAAGACTAATGACAGGAAAACAAAGACAGTAACAATAAATGTTGAGCTCTCATTACCAGTGAAACAGTCTTATCACTTCTTGAGACATGTGGAATATGTCAAATGTTTGGGCGTTTGGCTGGTATCACTTTGAAAAATCGACTCTCAAAGCATATAGAACATTGAAGAGAGTACAGTATAATTTTCATAGATAGAAAATGTTTGGTTGCTTTGAAAATTTAACAGAGTTCAAAAGGCAATCCATTTTTGTTGTACTTGTACGTTATTCCAAAAATTTATTTCTAAGAGTCTAGGAGATTTCCTAAAAATGAAGATATATATGATACGATATTTTGTAAGGATTGGCGATAAGCCTAGGATGTCATGAGATAAGCTAAGATTTTTAAAGGAGGTGGGAGAAAGACTAAATGTTCATGCATCAGGGATATATTTTGATGTGGTTCAATTAAATATGTTACATTTGATTTCTATATTTAAATATGAAGCCAATGGAAAAAAAGTTAAATGTCAAATGTCATATGTTAGATATTCAAGCTTACAGCCTCAAAAGGCCTTCAAAGAATGTAATATTAATATTTGCTTTCTACAATCAAGTGTCTTCTAGCTATCCAAACTAAATTTGAATTGAGACAGTGTCTCTTTCCTACTGATTGTGATAGGTAACATATTCTACCTCCTACCAACCTGACAATGACATGAATTACCCAGCAAATTAGTTCTACAAAAGGCATCATTAACCAATAAGTTATTGTTTTGAGCTGTTTATAAAAAGTCCATCCTTGTTATTTCAACACTAACACCAAATACTTAATTATAAATAATTTTATACACTATTATCAATTCAACAGTTTTAAGCCTATACCTTAGGGTATATGAAAAATTCATTTTATTATGCCACAGCACTGTGCTGTTACTCTGATGCTTACTGTGATGGATTTTAAGTCTTCTTAAGACACATAGTCTTGTTGGCTGGATTCTGCTGAAATCAAAGTCTGGTTATAGTTGCATTCACAGTCTGTTGCATACAGAAACTTGCAGAATATACACTGATGAGAGAATATACTTTGCAGCACCTGTCTTTAAGAGCAGTAACCAATAACTTTTTATAATAAACCACACGTACTTCTGTTACAGCTTCAGAAAATGTCCTACTTTACTTCTCATATAGTATAGATGATGTGAGAGATATAACATTTACCTCAGGACAAAATGTGTCCCTACCAGTACCCCTAACATAACTGGATTTAATACAGACTTTATATATATTTTTAGTTAAACACACCCTCTTGGTTTTGGAAAGATACTGCCTTGATGACGCAAATGCTGACACATCTGTTCTTGTGCAAATGCTGATAAGTAAACTGACTTCAAGGAAACACCTTGTGGATTAGAAAAGCATATTTTTAAACTTTCTTAGAAAAACATGTCCTGTTGTCAGTTCTTTAAAGAAAGCAAATTATATTCTTGTCATGTCTGTAAGAAGCCAGCTTTCTTGAGATGTGTGTAATACACTCATAAGTAAGTTCCTTATTTTTTTAAGCCACAGTCATTTAGTATGGATGCTAATCACATATTACTAAACTCTGTTTCTGCATTTAAGCAAGCTTTATCTTATTCCTTATTTATGTTGCATATTTGTAGCAAAGTTACTTTCAACCTTAAAACCTTGTTGAGCATAATCTTACAATTCTCTCTTTTTATTTTGTATAGAAAACAAGTTAAGAAACAAAATCTTTAGTCTTCTTTTGATACAAGTCAAATGCAATTGCAATTGTTCATAGTTAATACAATTATATCAAGTATTACTATTAAAACTGAATGTATTTAACAACTTTTTCTTTTGCAAATAATTTTGTGAAAATATTTCATCAGTTATGGGCTGTGTTTGCTTTAGTTTTATTTTTTAACTTGATTAATTTATTCTTTTGCAATCACATAATTTAATTTATGACTTAGTACTCTTTTATTAACTCTTTGCACCTGTTGAATTAACTCTTTACTTTTCAAAAACTATGTGCTACTGCATTTATACACTGCTGAAAATATACAGTTTCAACGTCATTTTAATCATAATATTATGGTCATGTCTCTGAACTGCCCATTAACATCTTGGTTGACAGTGAAGTGAACATAAAGTACTGAACTGGCCTTAAATAATAAATATTTAAATGCAATTATTTCAGTATATTTAATACTCGAGAATTTAAAAAAACATGATTTATACACTAAAGAATGCTATGTACATATTAGTCTATTAGCTGTATGAATACAATATTTTAATATAATTTCCCTCTAACTGAGGTAACCAATAAGATTCCAACTTAAAATCAGTGATAATATTACAGCTTGACAAATTACTTTTGAACTTGTTACAATGTATCCTGTACAGTATGTATGTACACAGACCGTTTGCTATTCATGCATTTCAATCTAGTAGCTATCCTGGACCCAATTTTTTTTAAACATGGTTTTTCACACATATTAGTTACTAGGCATTAATTTTATTTGTACTGAATTATTTTGTATTTGTACATAGTCCAAGGTACAAATTTAGTAACATTAACATCAAGCAAAAGCTTGGAAAATTCTTATGTCTCTTTAGAAGTATCTAGTGTAATTGCCACCAGAGGCAACTACATAACTAGAAAATAGAAACATTTGTGCTTTAATAGAAACATTTATGATTTTTGCATACTGACTTTGTCTTGCCAAAAACATATTAAAAATAGTGACCATTCTTGCTCAGTTTTTACATATCTTTACTCTCTCTTGTATAGAGCATTTCTCCCCGGGCCTCCGCTGAAAACAGGATCTGTGGAACCTAGTCGGACATTCCCGGTCAACAAAATGTTAAATAAATAAATAGCTTTAATAAAGCAATTTTAAGTCATCTCTTGTATAGCTTTACAGTAAACAATGGAATAATAACTAGAATGATAGCTATTAGCAACTTGTAAAATATCTTATCCTGTCAGGTTCATAGGTTAGTACTAGGCTAACTGCCCTTGTGAGCCATTTTAAGCCCAGCCAATTATCCCTTGTGAGACTCAAACCCTGCACCTTGTATTTGTAAGGCAAACACCTTAGCCATTAGGCCACCCTCCCAATCCCTACTGGTTTAATCCAGTATTTCTAATGCACTAATATCTGTTTTCATTCCCCCCTGAAAGAGTATTGTCAAGAAGGAATGAGATATTATTTCTTCCTGTAGCTTTATTTCAGCCCCTTTTGCAACACATACTGCTCACACAGTCAGTGTAAAACTGAGAAAGTACCCCTCTCCCTGTAGTACTGCAGTATTGTTTATTTGCTTTATAATGTATGCCAGCCCAACACTTTGGTTATACATTTGCTTTATTAGGTTATTAAACTATAGACCTTTGTCTGATTTGATCATCTTTCCTGTTGCCTTTGCTGTCTACTTCTAATAGTAGTTATTTGTACTTTCATGTATAATTGATTTTAACTGTATGTATACTATAACCCATCTGCTGGCTATACTTGGTGTAACTAAGGTTTTTTTTTATTTTTATCAGTGACATATATGCACAATTGTGATGTTTTATTACAATTACCAAATAGTGTTGCATATGAACATTTTAACAATTATGTTTTAATAACAATAGTTTTTTTAGAAAAACTCAAGCCACTTGTCTGGCAATCAGTCTTGTTTCTTATCTTATCATTCTGACATTTCCTGTAACTATTCATCCAGTCTAGGAAGGTCTGAGCTCACATTTCACACACTGTAGACCATAGTTAATCCTTTTATTTAACTGCCCTGCCATTCATTTTACAAAGACCGCTTGACTAATACCATCTGTGGTTTTATTTATTTTTAAAATTCAGAACTTTAACTGTTTGGTGTTACTATACAATTGTAAAACAAATGTAAAAAATAAATAGATATTAGCTTAACAAACACCTTTATATTTACATTATTTATATTTGCTGTTGACTGCCTGTTATTCTTGTGCATTGTATAAAAGAAAATACATGCATGTCAGTCTTGTGACTTTAAATCTCTATACAAGCATATCAGTGTTGTGACTGTAAATCTTTACTCTTATTAACTATTTTTACTTAATTTTTATATACTAGAACTGTTTTGTTTACCTTTTGACTTTGCTATGAGAATGGCAGTCATACGCTCTACTCTACTGTAGTACTGATAAATATATTGCTTTAATTGAATGGAAGTTTTAAACATTTGAGAATGATTTGTATTTTACCATCCTACCATGCATGCTTAACCATTTTCAAAACACAAACATATTATAAAATATATCTCATTTGTACAGATCAGCTGTAGTTTCCTGCTCTTTCCAATGTATGTAGGAAGTTAGTCCTTGTCAGTTTAGCTAATCTATTTTCTTCACCTTGTAACTGCTGTTGAAGAGTTTCCTCATGGCCTGCTTGATATGTCTCATGAACCTGTTCTGCTGAATCTGAAACTCCTATGCACTTTTGAAAAAAATGTTTGTATAAATTGTCTAAACTTCCTGAACTCATTGTGTCTGTCTTTTAGAAGTTTATTACATTCTTTTGTAACAAAATATACTAGAGGTCCTGTCAGTAACTGATTTGACTCCTGTTGTAACTCTGAAATAAACCTTTTACATGTGGTGACAGGACATAACTGTTCACACAATAAACATTTGTCATACCTCACATTGTTTTGTTTGAGATACCAGTCAAATATTGTAATACATTTGCATAATGCCTTACTATCAACCTGCCCTACTATGGTTTTACATTTACTAATGTGCTGTGTATACCAACATTGCAATCTACTAAAGCTTGGTTTACATTTGCTTGAATTATGTCTGAAAATATCCATACTGTCTAATAACATCCAAACTGTCTAATATCCAAACTGTCTAATAATATGTAAACTGTCTAATAGCATCCACACTAAAAAATGTGACACAGAAAAAAAGTCTTACCAGTTAGCAAGAAAACAGGTGATCAGGCTGTTATTGCTGATGGCTGGAAATTTTTCAAAGTCACTTGAGAAGCTGGTGAAGCATAACAGGCAGCAGACTGCTGCGAAAGTAGATATCCACTTTTTTCTTGGAGAATTTATGACACTGTGACTTGAACTTCAGTTTCACTCCGGATGTAGACGTCTAAATAACTTTACTACTGCAAGCTGCATAAACTGGAATATTTCTGTTTAGGATTTACACATACGTACAACTGTTAGTTACTGAAATTTGACTGAAGTGACCCTCTGCAGGGCTTACCATCACTCCTCGTGTGTTTGAATGCAGATTTTAGGTTCAAATGCAGGCTAGCTTGCCACTGAAAAATTAATTTTAAGGTGCTTAAAGCACTGTGCTGTTACTCTGATGCTTACTGTGATGGATTTGAAGTCTTCTTAAGGCAGTTAGTCTTGTTGGCTGGATTCTGCTGAAATCAAAGTCTGGTTATAGTTGCATTCACAGTCTGTTGCATGCAGAAACTTGCAGAATATACACTGATGAGAGAATATACTTTGTAGCACCTGTCTTTAAGAGCAGTAACCAATAACTTTTTATAATAAACCACACGCACTTCTGTTACAGCTTCAGAAAATGTTCTACTTTACTTCTCATATAGTATAGATGATGTGAGAGATATAACATTTACCTCAGGACAAAATGTGTCCCTACCAGTACCCCTAACATAACTGGATTTAATACAGACTTTATATATATTTTTAGTTAAACACTCCCTCTTGGTTTTGGAAAAATACTGCCTTGATGACGCAAATGCTGACACATCTGTTCTTGTGCAAATGCTGATAAGTAAACTGTCTTCAAGGAAACGCCTTGTGGATTAGCAAAGCATATTTTTAAACTTTCTTAGAAAAACATGTCCTGTTGTCAATTCTTTAAAGAAAGCAAATTACATTCTTGTCATGTCTGTAAGAAGTCAGCTTTCTTGATATGTGTGTAATACACTCATAAGTAAGTTCCTTATTTTTTAAGCCACAGTCATTTAGTATGGATGCTAATCACATATTACTAAACTCTGTTTCTGCATTTAAGCAAGCTTTATCTTATTCCTTATTTATGTTGCATATTTATAGCAAAGTTACTTTCAACCTTAAAACTTTGTTGAGCATAATCTTACAGTATACAAAGCTTCCAACCACTTTTTATAATCATGCCCTTAGATACCATTAATTGGCCTAGTAAAAAAAAAGTAGACCATCTGCAACCTCTGCATTTGAGATTTGAGTACTATGTTAAGAATCGACTACAGACCTATACTCCACAATAGGTCAAACAATAGATTTATAAATAGGTAACAAAACCTTTATATCTGTTCTAGAAATGGTTCATAATATATTACCCATTTCATAATAACATCATGTAGCAATACTTATTTATTTATTTTATTTTTATTTATTTATTTATTTACATTTGTTTACTGGGAAATTCTGACTGGACACAGGTCCTTTTTCAGTGGATGCCCGGGGAGAAAAGCACTACATCATGTACATGATAAATAGAGATACAAAGTTGCAGCAATAGTAAACAACATTACAGGTTGTTGGCTTTAATACAATAACAAGATATTGATTATCAACAGTATATACAGAAAATGTTGCAAGTTAAGATAGTTTCTTGTAGAAATACCCAATAGATTCTTGTGGAATACTCAATAGATTAATACCAAAGTTAAAGTTGTCATCCATATTAACACCCAGATCCTTATTTACATTAATCTCTTTTGAAATTCCACCTTTCATAGCATAAGGATAACAAGGATCGTTTACAACAAAAAGTACATAACTTTAATCTTTTTAACATTAAATTCCACAACATTCTCCCTTTCTCATCTATCAACAAAAGAAAAAGCAGGTACCAAGGTACTGAAGGTCTGCAGTAGTAAAAACAGGAACAAATCAACAAAAATCTCCACAGACCACCAGGCTAAAACAGTAACTTTTAATACAAATGTAGTAAGCACTTTCATGACACATCCTTCATCAGAATAATTCCTTGAAGTACAAGCTCATTATTTAAAACAACAATTACACAATCAATAGTCAAAACCCTGAACACATTCTTTCCGCCTCTTTAATACAGGTTTTAAAGGCACAATCCCATTCAAACCTGGGCTTCTATCTGCCCCAATTCTATAATCCATTGTATTTCACAGTACTCAGTATAAGTAACCAGATCACCACCCCTTAAATTGAGTTTAGGGACCTGTAAGGCCATAAACTTAAAAAAAATGTCCTTGATGTTCATTCACATGTTGATACAGAGCATTATGCACTTCATGCAAATGTATGGTGGAAAAATGCCTCAAAATCATAGTTTTAAACTTACAGTTGGTCTTCCCTACATAAAATGATGAACAACACATGTACCTAGCAGAGGCCATGTGTTCAGGGTTTTGACTGTTAATTGGGTAATTGTTTTAAATAATGAGCTTGTACTACAAGGAATTAGTCTGACAAAGGGTGTATCATGAATGCGCTTACTACATTTGTATTAAAGGTTGCTGTTTTAGCATGGTGATCTGTGGAATTTTTTCATTGATTGTGTGGAGTTTTTTCATTGATTGATTCTTTCACATCTATCGGGTAAATCCAAAAAGGACTGAGCGCACAGCCGATCATTAAACCTTAAAATGCACTCACTCAAGGCACTCCTTAAAATGGAGAACATTGACATCTGTGCAGTAACAGAGATGTGGTTCAAGGCTCCAGAGAGCACCCCTGCATTGCCAGGCTATAATTCATACCACACCTTTCAGCTACCTAACCTGGACTGAAACACTAAAGGCGGAGGTGTGTCCATATACATTAAGGATATCCACACCTCCAGGCTAGTTGCTCAGCATAATGCATCTGAGATTATCCAAGTGCAACTAACTCTGGGCAAGACTGCAAACCAAATTGTAGCTTATTACAGATCTCCCACCATGCTCCAGGATTCCCACTCCTCATTTCTTAATACACTGGAAAATATTAGGGTACAACCATTACCTAATACCCAACTAATGGGCGATTTCAACTACCCCACCATTAACTGGGAAAACTACTCACGTACAAACTCTTTTGCTCAACGTTTTCTGGAATTCATAAATTCCAATGCCGTGGATCAACTTATCCACACCCCCACCAGGGGCAGCAATATCCTAGACCTGGTCATTATCAATATGGGCAACTGGTGTTTCACACCAGGGGTCAATTCTTCATTGGTCAGATATGACCACAAGCTAATCACCATAGACATCCACATCCCACCCCATCCCCATTAGGGAAACTGCCATAAAAAATTTCTCCAAAGCCAACTTCATGCTTCTTAAGACAGAAGTGGCAAACTTCACGACACCCATGCAGACGGACAATAGAGGTATGACTGCAGAATCCTACACAAATGCACTTTATAAGCACTTAAACAAGTGCATGGATTGTGCAATCCCTAACAGAACCAAGATGCTATCCTCCAAAAAAAGGAAGCCAATCTGGTGGTCCCCTGTCATAAACAAACTCTACAACAGAAGAAAGAAACTGTTGCAGAAAAGAGTAAAATCCCATGATTGGAGGAACTCCCTGGTCACCCTCAGTAAGAAGCTGAGATCCCTCATAAAATCCTCCAAAGCTAGTTACGAAAAAACTGCCACTGATTCTAAAGACAACCACAAAGCATTCTATAGCTATGTCAAGAATCTCAATGGCAACACTCAGATCTGCTCTGAGTTATAGCACAATGGCACTAAATATACAGCACCAACTGATATTGCCAACATCCTGGCAGATAGGTTCAGTGCAAACTTTACCCCCCTCTCATCCCCCAAAAGGGCCCATCTCTATACCGGAAGAATGCAATGTTCCCGTAATCACAGTTGCACAGGTAAAAACCACACTCTCCAAAGCCAAGAACACAGCATCCATGGGACCCGACAACATCCCAGGCTGCATTCTACATGAACTACAGAATGAACTGGCACCCCACCTAAGTACCATGTTCAATCATAGCCTTACCTCAGGCTTTGTGCCCACTGAATAGTGCACAGCAATGGTCATCCCACTCCACAAAGGTGGGCCACCACTTAGCCTGATGAGCCTGGTCTGCAAGGCTATGGAATGTATCATTATGGAACTTATAAACAATGACATTGATAATCTCCAAACTCTGGACCCCACACAGTTCAGGTTTATAAAAGGCAGATCATGTCTCCTAAACCTGATAGCCTTCTTTGACGTGGTCACCAAAGCTGTAGATGAGGGTAAGGTGGTTCACACAGCCTATTTAGATCTCGCCAAGGCTTTCAACATCATCCCCCACTCTGGAATTATAGATAAACTCACTAAACTAGGTATAAATCCCTATGTCACAAGATGGGTTGTCAACTGGTTCACTGACAGAACCCACACTGTGAAAGTAGCAGACTCCAAATCTGACTTCAGAACAGTGACAAGTGGAGTACCACAGGGTTCAGTCCTCAGTCCTCTCCTATTTGGTATCTACTTATCTGAAGTACAGGCTAACACAGAAGGTCTTTGGCTAATGAAGTTCACAGATGACTGCAAACTAGAGGCCATAATCGAAACTCCTAATGATGTGGACATCCTACAAAAGGGCCTCACTGAGACAGATGCCTGGTGTCAAAGCCATGGCCTCAAGCTCAATGCCAAAAAGTGCATTGTCATCCCTTTTGGTAGAAACTCTGTACCCGTGAACTACCACATAGGCAGTAGTCTACTTAACACCGAAGGTGTGGTAAGAGACCTTGGGACACAGGTGGACAGTAGTCTCTCCTTTGATAATCACATCGCCACAGTAGTCAGAAAATCCTTCTATATGGCACACCTCATCACAAAAGGTTTCTTATCCAGGAAAAAAGAGGTCATTGTTTTCCTCTACTCATCACTCATTAGACCCATTATAGAACACAGCGCCCCTCACAAGACATCTACAACAGCTGGAAAGGCCACATAAATACCTCACAAAGAGGATTACCAGCCTCAAACAGATGCCCTACACAGACCGTCTCAAAAAACTCCAGCTTTACTCCGTCGCATATCGGCTAATCAGAGGCGCTCTCTGCCTAATATAGAAAGCTATGTCAAACCCAGAACTGTTGGACATGCTCCACTTAAAGAAATCCCAATCTCTCCAAGCTACATGCTCTATGGACCTAAACCTTGTCACAACAATAAACAGAACATGCTGGAGGGATAGATTCCTGTCTCAGAGACTTCCCATACTCTGGAACAAACTACCTATCTATATCAAGCAAAGCTCCTCATTAGCACTCTTCAAGAAAAATCTTGATGATTAGAAATTCACCCTTGGGATTACTTCTGTGGCTCTGCTCGACAGAGGCACAGGAAAATAATTTTCTTGGGTGGAGAAAGCCAGGGTACCTTTTTGGCTAGGCTTATATAGGCCCTAGGGCTGATAGCCTAGTAACTACCTATGAACCTATAATGGTCACAAAACTAAGTAGCCTTGATCTTTCTATGATTCCTGTGATTCCATTTGATATGATTCCAATAAATGATTAAGGTCATAACTTATTTTAACTGCTTTAATATTGCCTTGTTTGAAGGACAACATTTATATTAACAGTGTTATTAGAGTAAGGGCAGTAAAGATATACATTATTTATTCATTTTTTGTAATATTTATTGTTTACATGTGTGTTTTTAAGTATTTAATGCATCATGTGACATAGCTGTTTTACTTTGGTCATGTGAGTTTACACAGATTATATTTAATCTAGAGTTTTCAAATGAATTTTTCCATTGTGATGAAGTCTAGATGGACATATATGAAGCTAGAGTTTCTGTGGTACAATTATTTTTTATGTGTTTTAAGAGAAATTTTATGAAATCAACATTGCAAAGTGAGATATTAAATTAATAAATTAATTGGAGGTTCAGATTTTTAGCTGTCTTAGTATAAAGTAACAATTTTTTGTATTGCCTTCCAATGTAATTCAAAGAGTGTATTTCAAATGGATTGTGTTATGAAAAAGGCTAGTATGTATATGCTTGGATGCATTAGGAGCCAAACAAAAATGTTGACACAAATTTTGCCAAAATGTCAATTGTCAAATCATAATTTAGTTTTGATTACTGTAAATTGACAACAGGTGTTTAATGATCCAGTACCAAAGGGCTGTATCTGACTAAGTTTGCAAATGACTGCAAGCTAAGAACAGTTATTGAATCCACAAATATCTTAGCCACCCTGCAGAAAGGTTTGTCCCAAATAAATAACTGGTGCTAAAATCATGGACTGAAACTAAAAGCCAAAAAAATGCAATATCGTATCCTTTGGAAAGTCATCTACCCAGGGAACTACTGCATTGACAATACGCCCTTAAGAGTGTACCCAGTTGTTCGAGATTTAGTAACTTTAGTAGAGATTATCCAAGTGCAACTAACTCTGGGCAAGACTGCAAACCAAATTGTAGCTTATTACAGATCTCCCACCATGCTCCAGGATTCCCACTCCTCATTTCTTAATACACTGGAAAATATTAGGGTACAACCATTACCTAACACCCAACTAATGGGCGATTTCAACTACCCCACCATTAACTGGGAAAACTACTCACGTACAAACTCGTTTGCTCAACGTTTTCTGGAATTCATAAATTCCAATGCCGTGGATCAACTTATCCACACCCCCACCAGGGGCAGCAATATCCTAGACCTGGTCATTATCAATATGGGCAACTGGTGTTCCACACCAGGGGTCAATTCTTCATTGGTCAGATATGACCACAAGCTAATCACCATAGACATCCACATCCCACCCCCATCCCCATTAGGGAAACTGCCATAAAAAATTTCTCCAAAGCCAACTTCATGCTTCTTAAGACAGAAGTGGCAAACTTCACGACACCCATGCAGACGGACAATAGAGGTATGACTGCAGAATTCTACACAAATGCACTTTATAAGCACTTAAACAAGTGCATGGATTGTGCAATCCCTAACAGAACCAAGATGCTATCCTCCAAAAAAAGGAAGCCAATCTGGTGGTCCCCTGTCATAAACAAACTCTACAACAGAAGAAAGAAACTGTTGCAGAAAAGAGTAAAATCCCATGATTGGAGGAACTCCCTGGTCACCCTCAGTAAGAAGCTGAGATCCCTCATAAAATCCTCCAAAGCTAGTTACGAAAAAACTGCCACTGATTCTAAAGACAACCACAAAGCATTCTATAGCTATGTCAAGAATCTCAATGGCAACACTCAGATCTGCTCTGAGTTATAGCACAATGGCACTAAATATACAGCACCAACTGATATTGCCAACATCCTGGCAGATAGGTTCAGTGCTAACTTTACCCCCCTCTCATCCCCCAAAAGGGCCCATCTCTATACCGGAAGAATGCAATGTTCCCGTAATCACAGTTGCACAGGTAAAAACCACACTCTCCAAAGCCAAGAACACAGCATCCATGGGACCCGACAACATCCCAGGCTGCATTCTACATGAACTACAGAATGAACTGGCACCCCACCTAAATACCATGTTCAATCATAGCCTTACCTCAGGCTTTGTGCCCACTGAATAGTGCACAGCAATGGTCATCCCACTCCACAAAGGGGAGCCACCACTTAGCCTGATGAGCCTGGTCTGCAAGGCTATGGAACGTATCATTATGGAACTTATAAACAATGACATTGATAATCTCCAAACTCTGGACCCCACCCAGTTCAGGTTTGTAAAAGGCAGATCATGTCTCCTAAACCTGATAGCCTTCTTTGACGTGGTCACCAAAGCTGTAGATGAGGGTAAGGTGGTTCACACAGCCTATTTAGATCTCGCCAAGGCTTTCAACATCATCCCCCACTCTGGAATTATAGATAAACTCACTAAACTAGGTATAAATCCCTATGTCACAAGATGGGTTATCAACTGGTTCACTGACAGAACCCACACTGTGAAAGTAGCAGACTCCAAATCTGACTTCAGAACAGTGACAAGTGGAGTACCACAGGGTTCAGTCCTCAGTCCTCTCCTATTTGCTATCTACTTATCTGAAGTACAGGCTAACACAGAAGGTCTTTGGCTAATGAAGTTCACAGATGACTGCAAACTAGAGGCCATAATCAAAACACCTAATGATGTGGACATCCTACAAAAGGGCCTCACTGAGACAGATGCCTGGTGTCAAAGCCATGGCCTCAAGCTCAATGCCAAAAAGTGCATTGTCATCCCTTTTGGTAGAAACTCTGTACCCGTGAGCTACCACATAGGCAGTAGTCTACTTAACACCGAAGGTGTGGTAAGAGACCTTGGGACATAGGTGGACAGTAGTCTCTCCTTTGATAATCACATCGCCACAGTAGTCAGAAAATCCTTCTATATGGCACACCTCATCACAAAAGGTTTCTTATCCAGGAAAAAGAGGTCATTGTTTTCCTCTACTCATCACTCATTAGACCCATTATAGAACACAGCGCCCCTCACAAGACATCTACAACAGCTGGAAAGGCCACATAAATACCTCACAAAGAGGATTACCAGCCTCAAACAGATGCCCTACACAGACCGTCTCAAAAAACTCCAGCTTTACTCCGTCGCATATCGGCTAATCAGAGGCGCTCTCTGCCTAATATAGAAAGCTATGTCAAACCCAGAACTGTTGGACATGCTCCACTTAAAGAAATCCCAATCTCTCCAAGCTACATGCTCTATGGACCTAAACCTTGTCACAACAATAAACAGAACATGCTGGAGGGATAGATTCCTGTCTCAGAGACTTCCCATACTCTGGAACAAACTACCTATCTATATCAAGCAAAGCTCCTCATTAGCACTCTTCAAGAAAAATCTTGATGATTAGAAATTCACCCTTGGGATTACTTCTGTGGCTCTGCTCGACAGAGGCACAGGAAAATAATTTTCTTGGGTGGAGAAAGCCAGGGTACCTTTTGGCTAGGCTTATATAGGCCCTAGGGCTGATAGCCTAGTAACTACCTATGAACCTATAATGGTCACAAAACTAAGTAGCCTTGATCTTTCTATGACTCCTGTGATTCCATTTGATATGATTCCAATAAATGATTAAGGTCATAACTTATTTTAACTGCTTTAATATTGCCTTGTTTGAAGGACAACATTTATATTAACAGTGTTATTAGAGTAAGGGCAGTAAAGATATACATTATTTATTCATTTTTTGTAATATTTATTGTTTACATGTGTGTTTTTAAGTATTTAATGCATCATGTGACATAGCTGTTTTACTTTGGTCATGTGAGTTTACACATTATATTTAATCTAGAGTTTTCAAATGAATTTTTCCATTGTGATGAAGTCTAGATGGACATATATGAAGCTAGAGTTTCTGTGGTACAATTATTTTTTATGTGTTTTAAGAGAAATTTTATGAAATCAACATTGCAAAGTGAGATATTAAATTAATAAATTAATTGGAGGTTCAGATTTTTAGCTGTCTTAGTATAAAGTAACAATTTTTTGTATTGCCTTCCAATGTAATTCAAAGAGTGTATTTCAAATGGATTGTGTTATGAAAAAGGCTAGTATGTATATGCTTGGATGCATTAGGAGCCAAACAAAATGTTGACACAAATTTTGCCAAAATGTCAATTGTCAAATCATAATTTAGTTTTGATTACTGTAAATTGACAACAGGTGTTTAATGATCCAGTACCAAAGGGCTGTATCTGACTAAGTTTGCAAATGACTGCAAGCTAAGAACAGTTATTGAATCCACAAATATCTTAGCCACCCTGCAGAAAGGTTTGTCCCAAATAAATAACTGGTGCTAAAATCATGGACTGAAACTAAAAGCCAAAAAAATGCAATATCGTATCCTTTGGAAAGTCATCTACCCAGGGAACTACTGCATTGACAATACGCCCTTAAGAGTGTACCCAGTTGTTCGAGATTTAGTAACTTTAGTAGAGATTATCCAAGTGCAACTAACTCTGGGCAAGACTGCAAACCAAATTGTAGCTTATTACAGATCTCCCACCATGCTCCAGGATTCCCACTCCTCATTTCTTAATACACTGGAAAATATTAGGGTACAACCATTACCTAACACCCAACTAATGGGCGATTTCAACTACCCCACCATTAACTGGGAAAACTACTCACGTACAAACTCGTTTGCTCAACGTTTTCTGGAATTCATAAATTCCAATGCCGTGGATCAACTTATCCACACCCCCACCAGGGGCAGCAATATCCTAGACCTGGTCATTATCAATATGGGCAACTGGTGTTCCACACCAGGGGTCAATTCTTCATTGGTCAGATATGACCACAAGCTAATCACCATAGACATCCACATCCCACCCCCATCCCCATTAGGGAAACTGCCATAAAAAATTTCTCCAAAGCCAACTTCATGCTTCTTAAGACAGAAGTGGCAAACTTCACGACACCCATGCAGATGGACAATAGAGGTATGACTGCAGAATCCTACACAAATGCACTTTATAAGCACTTAAACAAGTGCATGGATTGTGCAATCCCTAACAGAACCAAGATGCTATCCTCCAAAAAAAGGAAGCCAATCTGGTGGTCCCCTGTCATAAACAAACTCTACAACAGAAGAAAGAAACTGTTGCAGAAAAGAGTAAAATCCCATGATTGGAGGAACTCCCTGGTCACCCTCAGTAAGAAGCTGAGATCCCTCATAAAATCCTCCAAAGCTAGTTACGAAAAAACTGCCACTGATTCTAAAGACAACCACAAAGCATTCTATAGCTATGTCAAGAATCTCAATGGCAACACTCAGATCTGCTCTGAGTTATAGCACAATGGCACTAAATATACAGCACCAACTGATATTGCCAACATCCTGGCAGATAGGTTCAGTGCTAACTTTACCCCCCTCTCATCCCCCAAAAGGGCCCATCTCTATACCGGAAGAATGCAATGTTCCCGTAATCACAGTTGCACAGGTAAAAACCACACTCTCCAAAGCCAAGAACACAGCATCCATGGGACCCGACAACATCCCAGGCTGCATTCTACATGAACTACAGAATGAACTGGCACCCCACCTAAGTACCATGTTCAATCATAGCCTTACCTCAGGCTTTGTGCCCACTGAATAGTGCACAGCAATGGTCATCCCACTCCACAAAGGGGAGCCACCACTTAGCCTGATGAGCCTGGTCTGCAAGGCTATGGAACGTATCATTATGGAACTTATAAACAATGACATTGATAATCTCCAAACTCTGGACCCCACCCAGTTCAGGTTTGTAAAAGGCAGATCATGTCTCCTAAACCTGATAGCCTTCTTTGACGTGGTCACCAAAGCTGTAGATGAGGGTAAGGTGGTTCACACAGCCTATTTAGATCTCGCCAAGGCTTTCAACATCATCCCCCACTCTGGAATTATAGATAAACTCACTAAACTAGGTATAAATCCCTATGTCACAAGATGGGTTATCAACTGGTTCACTGACAGAACCCACACTGTGAAAGTAGCAGACTCCAAATCTGACTTCAGAACAGTGACAAGTGGAGTACCACAGGGTTCAGTCCTCAGTCCTCTCCTATTTGGTATCTACTTATCTGAAGTACAGGCTAACACAGAAGGTCTTTGGCTAATGAAGTTCACAGATGACTGCAAACTAGAGGCCATAATCGAAACTCCTAATGATGTGGACATCCTACAAAAGGGCCTCACTGAGACAGATGCCTGGTGTCAAAGCCATGGCCTCAAGCTCAATGCCAAAAAGTGCATTGTCATCCCTTTTGGTAGAAACTCTGTACCCGTGAGCTACCACATAGGCAGTAGTCTACTTAACACCGAAGGTGTGGTAAGAGACCTTGGGACATAGGTGGACAGTAGTCTCTCCTTTGATAATCACATCGCCACAGTAGTCAGAAAATCCTTCTATATGGCACACCTCATCACAAAAGGTTTCTTATCCAGGAAAAAAGAGGTCATTGTTTTCCTCTACTCATCACTCATTAGACCCATTATAGAACACAGCGCCCCTCACAAGACATCTACAACAGCTGGAAAGGCCACATAAATACCTCACAAAGAGGATTACCAGCCTCAAACAGATGCCCTACACAGACCGTCTCAAAAAACTCCAGCTTTACTCCGTCGCATATCGGCTAATCAGAGGCGCTCTCTGCCTAATATAGAAAGCTATGTCAAACCCAGAACTGTTGGACATGCTCCACTTAAAGAAATCCCAATCTCTCCAAGCTACATGCTCTATGGACCTAAACCTTGTCACAACAATAAACAGAACATGCTGGAGGGATAGATTCCTGTCTCAGAGACTTCCCATACTCTGGAACAAACTACCTATCTATATCAAGCAAAGCTCCTCATTAGCACTCTTCAAGAAAAATCTTGATGATTAGAAATTCACCCTTGGGATTACTTCTGTGGCTCTGCTCGACAGAGGCACAGGAAAATAATTTTCCTGGGTGGAGAAAGCCAGGGTACCTTTTTGGCTAGGCTTATATAGGCCCTAGGGCTGATAGCCTAGTAACTACCTATGAACCTATAATGGTCACAAAACTAAGTAGCCTTGATCTTTCTATGACTCCTGTGATTCCATTTGATATGATTCCAATAAATGATTAAGGTCATAGCTTATTTTAACTGCTTTAATATTGCCTTGTTTGAAGGACAACATTTATATTAACAGTGTTATTAGAGTAAGGGCAGTAAAGATATACATTATTTATTCATTTTTTGTAATATTTATTGTTTACATGTGTGTTTTTAAGTATTTAATGCATCATGTGACATAGCTGTTTTACTTTGGTCATGTGATTTTACACAGATTATATTTAATCTAGAGTTTTCAAATGAATTTTTCCATTCTGATGAAGTCTAGATGGGCATATATGAAGCTAGAGTTTCTGTGGTACAATTATTTTTTATGTGTTTTAATAGAAATTTTATGAAATCAACATTGCAAAGTGAGATATTAAATTAATAAATTATTTGGAGGTTCAGATTTTTAGCTGTCTTAGTATAAAGTAACAATTTTTTGTATTGCCTTCCAATGTAATTCAAAGAGTGTATTTCAAATGGATTGTGTTATGAAAAAGGCTAGTATGTATATGCTTGGATGCATTAGGAGCCAAACAAAAATGTTGACACAAATTTTGCCAAAATGTCAATTGTCAAATCATAATTTAGTTTTGATTACTGTAAATTGACAACAGGTGTTTAATGATCCAGTACCAAAGGGCTGTATCTGACTAAGTTTGCAAATGACTGCAAGCTAAGAACAGTTATTGAATCCTCAAATATCTTAGCCACCCTGTAGAAAGGTTTGTCCCAAATAAATAACTGGTGCTAAAATCATGGACTGAAACTAAAAGCCAAAAAAATGCAATATCGTATCCTTTGGAAAGTCATCTACCCAGGGAACTACTGCATTGACAATACGCCCTTAAGAGTGTACCCAGTTGTTCGAGATTTAGTAACTTATGTGGACAGTAAACTAATGTTTGACCAAACTGTGACCATTATTGTAAGATAGTCCTTCTATATTGCACAGCTTATAAACAAAATGATTGTTCCTAGATCTATAGATGATATTGTTCCACTTTACTCAGCCATCATTAGACCAATCATTCAATATTAATGCCCCTTTAGCCTGTATCTGTCCAGACACATGCAACAAATGGAATGTCTGCAAAGATACCTTGCTAAAAAGATACAAGGCCTAAGCAACATGTCCTATCTGGGTGACTCAAAACCTTGTTATTATACTAAGTATCCTACAGACTGCTAAGAGGTGAAGTGTGTCTGGTATAAAAGGCATCCTCCGACCCATTACTGATGGATTTACTGCACATCAGCAAGTTCAATGTCAGTAGAAATACTCAGTCTAGGGATCTAAACCTCTTCTGCAACATCAACAGAATGTTTGAAGGGACAGGTATATCTCACAGAGGATACCACTGCTAGACTCCCCATCTGCATTAAACAAAGTTTATCCAGGTCCATATTTAAGAGCAACTTGAATCTATGAATGGGAAACAAAACATTTACCCAAGGACTGAACCCTGTATTACTAATGCACTGAAGCAACACTTAAATTTTTTATCCTAAGCATGGATCCCCTCCAATTACCTATGGTATGATCTCAGTTACTCTCATTAGGGGTAATATGTAATTATCGACCATGGGATGGTTAAGGCTAATCTCTAACCAAATGGGATTGGTTAATTTGAGCACAAAAAGAAAACTGGCTAGGCTTTGAATGTCCCACAAGGCACCTAGCCTAGTACTTACCTATGAACTTATAAGAAGGACCACCAGGAAAGTTGAACTTTCTACACTAATAATAGTGTATCTGTTAAAGTGTTATACTTTTATGTTGAATTGTTAATATTGTATATTGTTATGATTTGGTTAAAAGGATTTTGTGCGTGTTATGTTTTTCCTTTTTTCCAAAAAAAAAAAAAGATATCTGCTAGTTACTGGTCACTTTTGTATTGTTTGCCTGTCTGCTTGTCTGACATGGACTCTCAAGGTGCATTTTTGTTGTGTTCCACTTATTTTAATTGAAAGGGGCTGAAAGCAGAGCCTTCTGATGTTTTCTTTTCTTTTTTTTTCTTTAAAAAACTAATAAGACAATAATAAAAACATTACTAGAAAAGGTAACAGTTGAAAATATAAGAAGCTATCATATACATATAACATCATAACCAACAAAGCATTAATTATACACAATTGTCAGAGGGTGTTCAACACAGTGCATGTGGAAAAATACAACTGGCCATAAAATAACAATAATCAAGCTAAATACATTGGTTCTGCTAATTCCACACAAAACTAAAACCTGGAACTATAACGTTGATTCTTCAGGGGAGGGGAGGGAAGGGACTGTCTAGAGAAGATAACCTATTACTTCGCTTTACCTCCAGAAGCTCCCGTATCCTAGAAGCAAAATTAGTCATGGCATTGCCAGACTTGGCCCTTGACAAATTTTGTGGGCCTCTCCATTGCTTCAAAATCATTAACCTTGTGATAACAGTCGCTTAAAGCAAACATATCCTCTCAGCTAATCAGAGAGAACACAGTGTCACATAATCTACTAGGATCCAAACATCTGGACCCAAGAGGTAAATTCACATTTTGTCATGAGATACCAGGCTAGCTAAATGCACCCTAAACCTTTTCAGGAACAAACTGGCCCTCAAAGTATGAAAGGATTCAGCTGCTTAAACTTCACAATGCAAACATTTCTAGCCAAGGAATAATCTATTCACTTAACAATCCAAAAATTCCAATAACTCCTACTGACTGTCTTAATCTGATGTTCATAATGTTTAGGATATCTTGCCAACATGCATAAACATGTTATTTGATTTTTCAGTGATAATTCCCATGTTATTCTCTGAGTCAATTATAATATGTTTAATAATGGAACACCAGCTGGTTTCAATGTATCTTTTGCACAAGAGAAAGATCATGCGCAATGAATTCTGATCCTGTTGAACTGTCTTGGTTAAATTTTCACCCTCTTCCTCAAGCAAGTATGGGTTGTCAAACATTATTGTAATAAAGGATGACTTAAACATAGCATGCCAAATCTGAAGATACCTCCAGAAATATAATTAAGGGAGAACAAATATTTCTGGTAATTGCACAAACAATATTATCCCCCCCATTCCTTAATAAGAATTCAAAAAGGTCTAAAATACCCATTTCCTTCCAGTCTTCCCAGAGAAAATGCCTATAGCCTAACAGCAGCTAAAAGAGTTCCAAAGCAGAGATATGTGTCTGACCAAGATATGAGTGATTCTTAGAAGCTTGGCTGTTTAGATTACAACCTTTCAGGAGTCTTTGAGATTTTTACCAATTTTTAATCATCCTTTTTTGATGCTTAGTATCCCAGAATACAGCCCTTTTAGATGTGCAATCTAGAATCTTAGAATGGGATAGTGCTCGGATGCATATTTCTTAGAGCAGCCTGTAAAGGCTATACTAAAGGGCGTAGGCTATTAAAAACAACTTACGATTTAGCATTCCCATGCCTCCCTCACTAACAGGGGCAAAAAAAAAAACTGATCTGAAATTTATTTCCTACATGTCTCCCAGACAAAATGTACAACCATTTTGTAGATCTTCTTCAGCATCCAATGAGACAGACAATTTTAAAGATTTCTTAGTATATAATAATACACCTATGGCAAAATCATCATCTTAACTGCACTGATATGCCCAAATAAGAGTATATTTAGCCTATACCATGTATGTACTTGCACGTGTAGCTGTTCCCACACTCTACACAATTTTAACTTCAGCCATTTAAACTACAGAGCTTTCTCAATTGCCATAACCTCTGTCTTGGTAAACTTAACCCTATGCTTGGATTAACACCAAAATATCTCAAAAGGCACCTAATTATTGGAATGTCATCCCTAAGATTCGCTGTCAAGATGAGACAATCACTCTCAGATAGAAGGGTTGAAATATTGTATCTACAAAATTCCATCTATTTTAAAGGGAAATCCTCTGCATGGCTTGAGCCAGTGGTTCCATTGCAAACTGGAAAAGGGAAAGGAAAATGGGTACTACCCTTCTGGAATGCAAAGAGAGAGGAAACAAGACATTATAAAATGATTGAATGGCTTTAATCAGCATCTGAAGCAATGTAAAAAATATGCATTGTGAAGACTGGTAGAGAAGGGTGGGGGCTGTACTTAGCCAGATTTCTTCAGAGTGGGAAGAGCACCCAGTGGTTTATCTCAGTCGTAGGCTCCAACCCAGGGAGGAATGCTATGCAGCTGTAGAAAAGAAATGTCAAGCCATAGTGTGGACATTGCAGAAACTTCTGCCTTATCTGTATGGAACAAAATTCACTGTAATGGCAGATCACAACTCCCTAATATGGTTAAACAGAGCCAGCCAGAAAATGCCAAGTTGCTAAGATGGAGCCTCGGGTTGCAAGCATATGATATGTCAGTGCAGCACTGCAGTGGGATTAGCAATGCCAATGCAGATGGGCTCCCAAGACAGGGAATGGGGTGAGGTACACCCAGATAGACCTAACCCTCTCAAGTGGCGTTTATCAAGGGTCACTTGAAAAAACTAGCTTGAGTTCTCCAGGGGAGGAGAGATGTGAAGACTGGTAGAGAAGGGTGAAGGCTGCCAGACTAATCAAATAGAATTTTATAGATAATGTTATAATTTGTAAATATAAATGTAAACTACAGGCTTGTTGTTTTAAATATAAGGAAATGCTGTTACAAAAATGTGGCAACAGTGCTCTCTACTGACCCAGTAAAAGCATGTGGTGACCCTTTCAAGGGAACAGTGGTGCCAAATAGTCTAGATGAAGAAATTATTTCTATTGTTTTAACCAATAGTTAAATTGCTAGACTTAAACATGCAAATGTATTTTTATTGCTCTGTTCCTGACCAGATAACAAAAGGGGGATGTTAAGAATGTAAATGTAGTTTATGTGTCAGCCTGGGAACTCCAGGAAGTGTAAAAAGATGATGTAATGTTTTATCAGAACTGCAATAGCAATTTAAACAATGAGAACCAGAGATTATTAAGCATTTTTGTCTTGACATCCATCAAATCAGCACGCTGCCTGTTGTCTTAAGTAAGTTATTTTAGAAGTGTGTTTTCTTGTAGAAATAGTCTAATCTTTATAGTCCTAGCTAAGTGTTTTTCTGTTATGTCAGAACTGTACTATAGAATTATTTTAAGTTTCTGTGTGATCTCTGAACTCTTGAATAGCACTGTGGTGTAGTAGTATTGTCTTGTGTTTTAATTATTTATTATTAAATATTTTAAAACATTTTACCTGTGGCTGGTTTATGTATAGATAAATTAAGTTCCAGAGTATATTGCATGCTTATATGTGATCCTGGACTAAGCCCTTCCAATAAGCCTTAAGACTGCTTAAGTTACACTACTATTGGATAATAATATTGCACAGTAATAATTGTACACCCTTTTAAGGGCCTTTGGGTAGCTGATAATTATTAGCTGGTAGTGGCAGTAATTACTACCATATAGTCTGGGTAAAGGGGCACAGGTGGATAATCTGTGTCAGCCTTTCCCAGGAGTGTCTGTGAAGTATAAATACTTATCTCAACGTGCGTGTGTGTGACTTGGGCAAGGACACAAAGCACTGGTTGGACAGAGAGGGTACTGGAGGTTTGCTTGCCAGCTAGGCTGAGATCTGGACCCTATAGCTGTGTCAGTGGGGAGTCTTATTGAGGACCTGGGGAGCAAGGGAACAACCAGCCCCAGACTGACTGTAATCTCTTTGTGCAGTTAAGGGAAATTGTACTTTTCTGTGTGTATTTGTTATCCTTTCCTCATATATGAGATGCCCTCTCTGTTGTTAGTGGTGAGGATTGAGGCTCCTTGATTGCTGGGCCAGGGCACGGCTGTCACATGCAGCATAGTCTACAAATACTCCCAACTTACTGAATCAAAAGATTTTACAAAATCAGCAAGGACAGCAACATCTGTGAGGGAGAAGATTTCAAAGCTTGCATTTAGAGGAAAAGCAAGGGGTATGATCCATAGTTTTTGATCTTTAACAAAACCAGCCAGAGCTAAATGGCTAACAACAGGCATGATGAGTTTCTATTGTGATGCAATGATTCTACCATGCATGCTAACCTTAGTGTTTAATAAATGAATAGCTCACCTTTGTCTTTAAACTATCTTTAACAGGTTTGGGGATGACCACAATATTGATTGAGACTGGGGAAATTCCTGATGATATACATGTATTTACTTGAGTAACCTACAATGGGTGCTGTGATTACTCCCAAGAGCCTTACAAAATCCAGTACTGAACCCATCTGAGAATTTTCTACTAGGTGTCTGGGAAATAGCTTTCATTACATAAGCTCCAGAGATGGACATAACCAGGCTCTAAACATCTTGACTAGATAAAGTGGATAAATCCAAGCTTGTCAGAAACTGAAGACAATCCCTTCTGATCAAAGGAAAGTGCAGACTCTGGGATAAAGTAAGTCATATTAACACTGTTCAGATTGCTAATATCTCCCAGTGAGATATATAACCTTACTCTACATTTTTGTCTTGACCTGCCTACTCCTTAGTCTAGAAGCTAGAAATTTCCATCACCTACTTTCCAAAGCCCAAGCCTGCAATGTGGCCTTTTGTTGGTGGATAAGTGCCATATCTTTCAAATGTTGCTTGTGCCTTATTTTTGCTTTCCTATACTACATCAGTACTTGAAGATGGAGTTTTAAAGTTAGTTTCCTCACAGTGGCTGTGAAGTCTCATCGCCTACTTCTCCATATCCAAAATACTGTTGTTAACTTTCTTGGGTTATTTAGACGCTGCTACCAAAATTGCAGATTCATGTGGACCTCATTGGATTTCTACCAAATAAAAGCTGGCATGAAATCCAAGAGATTTTGATAAACAAAAGAAAAGAGGGCCTGCCTAATAAACAGGATAGAGGCCTGATCCTGATAAATGAGTGTGGCAGCCCTCCAAAAATGAACACTGTCCAACTTGAAAGGAGTGTCTATGCCAACAAGAAAAAATATATATTATAAACTAACAGGCAGTCATCCACCTGAAGAAGCTTTACACCTTCCAATAAAGCCCTTCTGTAAGCCAACATTTTAATCTACTTTGCAAATGACATTCAGGAATCAACCAGACCTGGATTTTTACAAGCACTAAGGACTGATTTTTGATATTGTAAGTTTATTTTTTTATTTTATTTGTGAATGGGGCAAGCCCACTGGACACAAATGCTCCTTTTCAAAGAAAATCAACAAACTGTCTTATTAAGTCAAACTGTAGTCAAATGGAAGTAGATGGAATCAAGCACTGTATCACAAACTACAGGAACAGCTCCCTCACAGCCTTCATACTCTGTGATATTAATTTTTTTCTCAGTAAAGGGGCAAGATTTATCTAATACATGGTGCAGCACAGTATTTTCATCTCCTCCGAGAAGGACCCTCATACCAGTCTTGATCCAAACATCTATTACCATAAAAAAAATCAAAATGTATAGAGGGTTCATCCTGAATGGACCCATACACATTGCCTACCACAGCAGTACCATACCCTGTATTAACCAGGACACAGGTCCATTGCCCAGTATGATCACGTTTCATCTATTTAAACTTCCAACCCAATTTCTTATGAACATAAGTTGCAGCATCATGCATAAACTTGGGAGAGAGGCCACAACATAATAAGTCTTGATACACATTATTAACTCAGCAGTTATGCCTCTTAGCCACCTTTACTTCTTGCAAAAACATAACCCCGACAGCTCAAGGCGATAAAAATGGCTTACTGTACTCAGCTTCACTTTATAGTTAATTGGACTCCCATTCAGAATACAAGCTGAAAAAGAGCTGATGCTGTATCAGGCCCACACAAAATAAACAGGAGGGGGAGTACAATAAAGCCTACATGGAGTAATTTTCCATGTAGACATAGTGGCACGAGGTTTACATGGAAGTAAGCAGCCGTGCAATCCAGTAAACAGAGCAGAGGGGCATGCACAAGCCTGCAAACACAGAAGTGTCCATGGCATGCAAATCACCTCATAAGCAGTTGAACTGCATGCAAACGAGGGTGCTGGAGCAGTCCAGAGCAGTCCAGCATGCAGATAGGCAGTCCTGCAGACCCCGTGTTGGTGTCCAATGTGTACATGGAAAATTTCTGTGTACAAGAAATTAAAAACTGAACAGGGGCAGTAAAAGCCCAGTTAGAAGGTCAGAATAACATAGCAGGCACAGTTAGGTGCAAAACTATGCCCTGTGTCCAAAAAGTAATGAAAAATAATTTAATATAAATATTTTTTAATACTTGTATTACATTTGCTTGGCACACAGAAGTGTGCAAACATGTTGTTAAGCAAAACAAATATTGAAAAGTGTAAAAACTGAAAATAATAAATATGTGACAATAATGTATTATAGGGCTTGCGTGGAGTATGTACAATGGCAGATTTCTGTGGTTGCTAAGGAGGCAGGCCCTGGCCATTGCTGCTAAGCTTTGTTTAGCTTCAAGGCTTGTGTTTTAGCTGGTTTGAGCATATTTGAGTGTATTTGCAGGGCACGCCACTGTGCTGAGCATGCCCGTCAATGGTGGTGAGTCAATTGAGTGCTGAGCATTGTTTATATCTGCAGTGTGAGTTTGCTCTCTGCACCACAATTCTTAGCAGGGAAGGCTGTTTAAAAAAACATAGAAAATTGCCTGGGAAAGCCAATCATGTATAAATTACTGATGACCCTGTTCCACTTAAACTGAGTCATTAAAACCCCTCAGTGATGTACTTTGCAGGTGGAATGCATCATAGTTAGCCAATCACACAGGCTGCATCTGCAGCAGAGCACTATAAAGTATGCAAACACCCTACAATCTGATTTCCCCCCATACTCTGCATCATTGAAGTACAGACTTGGGAATTTTAACTGAGAGAATGCTAGGGGCTGCTGCAGCTCTGCTACATCTTTATGTGCTAGAGGCTGAGGTCAGTGCTGATGCTGATGCTGACAATAGGCCTTGACTGAGAAGGAGAACAGTGTTCAGGCCCAGGGTAACCTTCCAGGAGCTACATGAGCTGAAGATTGTACAGCACTACAGGGTGGACAGGGGCATACAAGAACTCACCGAGCTCTGCCGCCCTCAAATCAGACCCAGAGCCAACAGAGGGGAATCCATCCCATTGGAAACAAAGGTATGTGTAGCCCTTAGTATCTTAACTACAGGTACTTTCCAAAGACCAACTGGGGACATGATGGGGGTCTCACAGGCATCAGTATCCAGTACTCCACCAGTTCCTGGATGCCATGCTACCACATGCCAGTGAGCACATTTATTTACCTCGCATCCTTGAAGAGATGGTCAACTGTATGCATCTCTTCTACCATGTACACAACCCTGAGATACTGGGTGTCATAGACTGCACTCATGCACTCATCAAAGCACCACCTGGTAAGGAAGGTAGAGTCTATGTCAACCGCAAGTGGTATAACTTCATCAACTGCCAGATCATGTGCAATGCCCATGCATTATCATGAATGTGTGTGCTGACAGCCCTGGCAGTTAGCACGACTCCCATATCTGGCATGCATCACAGGTGTACCAGATATTTGCTAGGGAGGACATCCTGTATGGCCATCTACTGGGGGATGCTGGCTAGGCACTGGAACCGTGGATGAAGACATCCATCAGAAATGCACACACACCCACAAAAGAATGCCATAATGAGGCACACGCACAAACTAGGAACGTCATAGAGCATGTGGTTGCGCTGCTCAAGTCATGATTCCAGTGCCTTGATATATCTGGTGCAGACCTACAGTACTCTTCAGCCACATGTGGACAGATGTTCACAGTATGTGCCATGCTACACAATATGATCCTGTGGAAACAGCTGCAGCAGGATCATCACAGGGAAGGGACACGCAGCCCCCAACCAGTGCATAGATCCCCACAGCCACACCCACAGGGGGACTCAGAGGAGGAACCACCTGAGGCTGTCCCTGTAGGCAGACATAGGCATGCCCAGTATGCCCTGGCCATGGCAAGGAGGCAATGCATAGCACATGCACTGACAACCTAGGGTCCTAGGGACTGACACCTCACTCTGACTCTCCTCCCCCCAATGCATCAGTGTTCCCATACAACTGCAGTAACTGTATGTTTGCAAGTATATATAAGCAGATGACACAATCCCAGGGCTGTCACAAAGAACCTGGCCACATGTTCTATTTTTCACAAAATGCAGGGGTCACAGTGTATGCCTGTCTGCTGTTGATATTGTTAGGAACTAAACCTCACTTCCTGGTGGCTGGTTTGGCTCACTGGGCTAAGTGCATTAGCATGGTTGATTGTGTTGATGGTTCAAAGCTGGCTGCACCTACAACTTTTGCATGTGAGGTACTTGTATGGTAGAAGTCCCATAGACAGTCAATGTGCCACAATATGTTACTGCAAGAAAGTAAGACAAAGCCAGAGACAATGGGGGACAGAGGACCAAACCTACAGTCATTATACATGTTCTGGGTCACCTAGTAGTTGGCTAGTATAACAGCAGGTTGCAGCAGTTCAGATTAGCAGCAAGATCTAAAGGCCATCACTTAACTGTGTCAGTACTTACAACAATTCAGTGGGCTCCATTTAGTAGTATATTACCAAAAACACAACTGCATGAGGAACAGAGCAGACATATGGGGCGGAATGCTGGACATCCTGCAAAAACATGTAAGGTGAAAGGTATGTAGACTGTCACCCTGTGTGTGGTGTTACATCATGTATCCCTGTAGACTGTCACCTTGTGTGTGGTGTTACATCATGTACCCCAGTCACATCATACCTACAACTGCTTAGAGCAGGATATCTGGACAAAGACATGAGCAGTAGTGGGACAAATGCCTAAATATAAGGAGAAAGATTATCTACTGGCCAGACAAATGTAGAAAGTTCAGAGAATAACAGGTCATGCATTAGCATGGGTTTCCTGACATTTATGGAGTCAATAACTCAAATGTCTGTCAGGATTTCCTAGTGTCAGTCTATAATGCTTTGCAAATAATGTGCCAGAAAATCACAATGCTATGTACAATGTAACATACATATGATGCAAAACTCTGTACATTATATTACAATCTGTACAGATGATAGGTATGATATTACATTCAGCACACAGCCGGGCAATGCCTTGGACAAAATATCATGGAGGTGCTGGAGTATTGAAGCAGCTGGACTGTAGTGCAGGTAGGTCTGGCCTGGAGTCACCTTGTAAGTACTGATAGTCACAGTGGGCATGCTCCTACACTTAGCTAACTTGAGCCCATGTCTGATGCCTCATCTGCCTAAGGAACTTGTGTCTTTCGGCTTTTCCCGGTTAGGGGTCGCCACAGTGGAACTCTGGTCCGCTAATGATTGGCAGTAAATTTTTTACGTGCCAAGTTGCCAGCCCTGATGCACAGCCTTCAATGAAGGTACGCCCATTCATGCATGTCTCCACACAGAAGACGCTCTAGCTGAGAATCAAACAGGACAACATCTTACCATGAGGCGACAATGCTACCGCAGCACCACCACTGCTCGATAGATCTGCCTAAGGAACTGACATGTGAAAATATGTCTGTGCATACAGACAGCTATGTATATGTATCTGTCTCTCCCTATCCCCCTCACACATGATTACCCTATCTATCAGTATGTGGCACACACACACACACACACACACACACACACACACACACACATATATATATATATATATATATATATATATATATATATATATATATATATATGTGCGTGCGTGTGTGTGTATATAAATATATAGAAAGTTGCATAAATGTGCAGAGTGATTTACACCCTCCACATATATGTATATAACACAGTCACATACACACACACACACACACACACACACACACACACACACACACACACACACACACACACCTGTAGTTACATTCCTGATATATTCTGATATATATATATATATATATATATATATATATATATATATATATATATATATATATATATATGTGTGTGTGTGTGTGTGTGTGTGAATGTATGAATGTCTGGTTTACCTTTGAATAGTTGAAAATAAACTATCCGAACGTCCCTTTTGGGAACCGAAATGTCGAATCCGTCTTTTCGAACAGCATCAAAGTTCGAAAATCAGCAAATCAAAAACTAGATTTGCTGATTTTCGAACTACATGTTCAAATACATATCATAATGCAGGGGGAAAGCCCCCCTGCACCCCCACACCCACCTACTTTAATATTCTAACTCCAAGGTCCCACTACAGTGGGGAAGGGACCATTTCCCAATCCGCACTGTAGTGCACTCGGCAGCCAAAATGCAGAATCTGCAATGAGCGAATGTGAATGTGCATTCGCTCATTGCACATTTGATTCCTTTTTTTTCGCTTATCCAGAAACTTGCAAACATACTTACGCACAATTGTCTTTCAACAATTTGCGTTTCAACTATTCAAAGGTAAATTTAATGTCCACACTTACATGCAGAATGCTGGGGTTATCTGCACCTACACACACACAACAGTTGTTTGATGGCAACAGACCAAGGCTGCATCACGACAGAATCTGCCCAAACACAAAACCATGTACCTGTGGAATGTTACCCTGTAGACAGACAATGGTGAGCAGGTAGTTTAATGTGCAATGGCTTCAACACAGGACTTGGACAGGTCATATCATCACTGGCCATTTGTCCACTTAGCAAACTGCAACCAGACAGGCATGGAGAAACTGGTACTTGTACACACATAGCAGGGGAATTAACAGGTACCCCACTGCTAGGACACTAGATACACTAACAACATAAAGCAGGCTCGCTATGCAGGTCATACATGATGTTTAATACAAAGCTACTTTGTGTAGTCCACAAGTACTGTGGCTGCAGCCACGTCTGCAACAGATTTAACCAGTGGTGTATGCGATAAGTACTGTGAGCTATAGTTTGTAATAATAGCTAGGTAGGGGTTCTAATCTCACTTCAGCCACCTTGTGTGTGTATAGATATTTCACTTACAGCAGTACAGACATGCCCATGTGGCCTATGTCTGTGCAATTGTTAACCATTTTATGGCCCTGTGACTAGTGTCCTCCTGAAGATTGACCTCCCTGTCAACACCCGCTGATGTCATCCACCTTAACAGCACTGACTAACAATCTAATTACAAATAAGCTCTTTGGTGCATGAAATAGGTACTTAGTGCTATAGTTTATACTACTAGATCAGTAGGGTTTCTAACCTCGCAAGAGGCAACTCTGTGTGTGTATAAATATATCACTTTGTAGCAGTGTGCACATGCCTGTATCACTTATCTTTGTGCAATGGTTATATGTTTTAAGGCCATGTGACTGTCAACCTTCCCATTGGCCTCCTTTACAAGGCCTGCTGATGTCATTGACCTTAACAGCACTGGTTGACAGTCCAGTAACCGATAAGCTCTGTGGTGCATGCAATAAGTACTTAGTACTATAGTGTATATTACTTGATAGGTAGGGCGTCTAATCTCACAACAGGCAACTCTGTGTGTGTGCAAATATATTTCCATGCAGCAGTACACATGTGGCCCTATGGGTGTGCAGTGGTCATGCATTTTACTGCCCTGTGACTGCCCTTTGACTAGCTGCTGGCCCTAACTAGCCCACATTTCTCTAGGTATAAATGCTATCTGCCACCACCTACATTTGTATGCAGAACACCCAGGTGACACATATTAAGGGTAGCAGGCCTTGATACAGCATATGTATGCATGTATGATTACCCTGACTGCCCCCATTGTCCTTGACACACTGTTCTACACATATGCACCCAGGTAACCATGCATGTATACAGCCGTACCTTGCTGATGTCATACTTCTGCTGTGCTGTCATGCCATCCTGTGCCGCTGTATTGCTGAAAAGTCTCTATAGCTCAGCCACTGAGACCCTTGGGACAGAAACATACACAGTTATATGAGACACCTGTCAGTCTGCAACACTTCCAGCAGTCTAACACCATGCAACAAAGATACACAAACTCTGATGTGTATGCATGACACATGCCAGCATTCAGCACTTGTCATGCCCACAATAGCTCACATGGCAAAACACTACCCCCCTACAAAACTTACATGTAAAATAATATATTTGCCCTGTGCATCAGACACATATTTTCTTGTCCCTGCCTAGATGGCACGGATGGCAGGGATGTGGCACAGGTATCATCACATGCACAGGATGTGGTGTGGGGGTGCCAGAGGCTTAGGCTGTGCCAAACAGTTGACAGCATGTGTGTGAGTCAGGAAGTGGTGGGTGCCGTCTGTGTCAGCTGGTGACCTGCATGTGACAGTGATGTTTGAATGTGTGCATGCACATAGTCAAGCCCAGTGCTATCCCTACACATGTGTATGTTGGACAGCTGTGTACTGTACATGGCACAGTGGAGACTTCTGGCCACAAACACGTGAACTGGCTCTGCTAGGAGTGGTACTGGCACCATCATGCCCTGGGTCAGATGCAGTGCTAGTAGCTGACAGTAACTGTTGTCTGTGTTCCCCATGGGACAATCCAGGACCACATGCCCATGGCCTGCCACATCATGGTGTGGACAGCATATTCCCTTCTGTTTTGCTGGAGGTACTGCCACTATGGGATTGTCACTGTGCACAGTGATGTGGACTCTCAGCAGATGGTGTTGCTGACCTACATTTACATGTCCGATGTCCTACTCCAACCAGATGTTCCAGCATAGACAATGTGCAGTGAAACACTGACACTGTCTCAGCCAACCGTCTGTCCACTATATTAGTGAAATGAACCATGGCATCACCAATGTGGTGGAAGCAGTCATGGATGTCAGACTGTGTTGCATCCATAATCCTGAACACCCATCTGGTGTTGTATTCAGAATGTGCATGTGCTTCCATGACAGACCAAAACATGCGGTGGGTGACCCATGATGTGACATCAGTGACAGGTGATGGATGGGCAGGAGTCCTCCTCCAAGCACCCCTGTCAATCTGCCTGGGACCTCACCAGCTGTCTGGTTATAGCCAGCATCTGCACTCACTGATGCCATAGTTGCCACACTGTCCTGTTCAATGTCGCCACACTCTGACTATCCAATATCTGTGGCCTCAGGTGACTGAGTACGTGTGGGCATACTGACTATGTGCAGAGACAATGGAGGAGGAAATGGGATGTCAACCCATGAGACAGATACAGCCCCCAACAAACCCACCTGTCCCTCACTATGGCCACCATCATCATTAGAGTCCAATGGGACACTGACATCAGGTTGTGAGGGGGACAGACTCCAACCGCCACATTCACCTATGAAGAGGAAGACAAGATAAGTACATTACTACTTGCACAATTATGTATGGTAATCCACACAGACACATACAGGTGAGGAGCCACAACTGCATTACACATCACACATCTTATTTCTGATCCCATGCACAACACACAAACACAACAACAACATACACATACAAGACAGGCCATTTATGACATGCATTGCAGCCACATCTGGTTAATTTTGCCAGTACAATACACTTGTGAGATAAGCAATATGTCAGTGCATCTGACAGACCTACCCCTAAAACACAATGCATCCTTCCTGACCATACTATGCCAGTTATAGTATCACTTCTTCAGGTAAGTACCATCTCCATATTGTGTGTGAACAGGCATCTGTGAGTGATTGCCTCCTGTATAGCAGGCTGCATAGTCCTTCAGAAAATTAAGTGCAAATGTGTTAATGTCCCTGTAAATACATGACTTTGATTCCCCATTCATTGCACACAAGTTAACTGATCCACAATTGAACATACAACCTAGTCTACTCTGGCTAAGCATAACAGTTATAGGTCAAAATGGCAGCCCTTAGCATTCTTAGGGTATATATCATCAGTAAAACAGCAGTATCACACTTACAAGGTACAGGACCTTGGACTCCGGCCACATCTGATGGATCTATGGAAATGTGAAGGAGGGGTATTGTAAGCAATATCAAATGTGGCATTGTTACAGAGTAATACCTATCCTAGGACAACCCACTAGCCTGTCTTTTACTAGAAATTCTTGAGCTATAATATCTCTAAACTGTCCATCTTCTAAACAAATACTTTGGCCATATTTAACTTATGCACAGTAATACTCTCTTTACTGTCTTTGTCTTTTATCAACTATTGAAATCTTAGAAGTTTTGTTTCATATTATACAAAACTACAACTGTACCTTATTACCAATAATGTATTTTTCTGTACATATGATAAATATATTTCTTCTGTATATATCACAAATGTATTATAACTGTTAATTCCAATATTAAAATTAATATGTGTTTGCAGCTTTTCTCCTTGGGTCTCTGCTGAAAAAGGGCTATCAGCTCAGATGGACTAACCCGATCAACAAATTTAAAATAAATAAATAAATAAATAAATAAATAATATATGTGGATATCCACATGTGAAGTAGCTAACGTGATACTGCCAACATTGCTGACATTCTGCGTATGTGTGCACTACTGTGTGTTAAAACTAACCCCCCCCCCAATGCAGATAGACCTGACACCCATGTACTGGTATACAGAGGCTGCCACAATGACTGATACAGTATTACAGGGATGAACACAAGAAGTTTACCTGGATGCTCCTCTGATTTGGATGCTGTGGCATCCACCTCCAGGATGTATGTGGTGATGGATGCTTGTGAGCTGGTGGTTGTTCCCAGGTTCACCACAAATCCCTCTGTGGCTGAAAGTGGTTGTTTTGCTGCAGGCTCTCCACCAGTGGCAGCGCAGTCCCTGACCACAGTGACTGCCTTTTTCCATGCAGCATTGACCATATCTGTGGCCCAGTGTTGGACCTGCTCGTAAGTCCTGTCCTGTTGGCCTATTTGGTTGACTGCCATGATGAGGTCAGTCCACAGTGCTGCACGTTGTTCACTATGCTGGTGACCCCTGGACAGTAGTGAATGTTATGATGCAGTCTGAGGCCATCCAGGATAACATTATTTTTAGCAGCTGAAAATGGTGGCTGCCTCCTTCGATACATTCATCCTGAAAGGCAACAAGAGGGAACACATTGCAGGACCAGATACATGGACATCCACTATGAACAGACCTTGCACAACCAAAATCTCTGCACTATCCACTGCTACCTCTCATGTCATACCCCACAGTTTATCAACACACTGCATGTCTGTCTATCACCAACATAGTAGCAATACTGGTTATGTCCCTGTGTACAGTGACAGAGTCTGCTCTATGTCTCCACACCCATCAAGGCTGTCTACTGTGGTGTGTCCCCTATGGGCAAAGTCCCACTACTATGTCATACAGCCACTGTCAGGCAAATAGGTGTGTGTTATTACAACTATATGGAGCAGTCCAGCAACACCAGTGTGCCACAATGGCATATAGCAATGCAAACATGCTGTAGTATATCTTCCCTGTAGGCACCATACCTCTCCAGTACATGGATGTATGCATAATGTGTATGTGTGCCTGATATATGTGGTGCATTTGGCACACACATGTGTATGTCTGGCAAACGGTTGGCCAATAATTGATGGTTGTTGTCAGAATATAGAGAATCTGGCTGTCGTATGCTAGACCCATCAGAATACACTTATGCTACAGTAATATCTGTTAGTTTATTCATAGTATTACTTTGTATGGCCAATATGTATGCTCTGTCACTGGGTATGGGCCTGTGTCCCCCCACTAGTAATGGCTATGACCCGAATTCCTGCTGTAGGGGTTTGCCAGGTATGTTAGTCATAGTTCTCAAGTGATGAGGTAGAAATGTCAACAAAACAGTGACCTAGCCAGAGTACAATCAGAGACAGTTAAGGACACCTTTACAACATCTGAACTATTCCTGTGTGACATTCGCAGACTGAGAGGAGCTGAATAACAGTACATCATGTGATATTATAGCTATGTCCACCCTTACTTTCTGTCAATATGTCTAACTCATAATCCACTAGCTTTCATACAGGAGCCGACCATTGTAGGAGGAAGTAAGAGGGCCACAGCTATGATTTGATTCAAAGCATGTTCATATTTGCATCAATAATTCCAAAACCATGCTATATACAGGGTTTTAAAAGATTTCATCTTAAAACTTGCACAATGGCAAACTCAACTGCATTAATATTTGACCTCTGTTTAACTGTTGTTTTCTATGATATTAATTTATACAGGTATAACTTTCACATTTTTCTAAATATCTCAACAACCAAGTAACACAGACAGAACTCCTTAGCCTCATATGAAAGCTTTCAGCTAGATGAATAAAATGTTTCTGGTAGTATGTATGTAACTTGCGTGGTTGCTGAGATATTAAGTTGTTTACAAAATATTACAAATGCTATAGTTATGGTGTTTATTGTCACTTATAAAATTTAGTTTAAGACCTAGAACCTAAAGAATACTACCACTACAAAAATAATTTGTGCTGAAGGGTTTGCCACTGATACTTGTTTCATAACCCCTATGGTTCCAGAGATACAAACATTTGTTTGAAATATAAGGACATCATTTGATTCTGTCAAAAGTCTTAGGCTCTGTCCATTGGAAGTTACAGTGAAAACTTTCTGACCTCAATTGGAGTGAATGAGTTAACAGGTAATTATATATGCACCAATTTGTGGCTCGGACTTGCTAGTTGCATCCAAAACAGATGGGTTGCACTTTCAATATCTAATGACATGGCTCCACAGTGCAATATTCAAGACCTTCATGTAGCCCTTGGCCCCTTTCCTAGTATTTGAGATGGACATTAGTGAGGTGTGGAGACTACAGCATCACAGATGGTAGGTACAAATGCTGTCCACTGTATTTAGATTTATGAGGTATGTCAACAGTTTTGCATGCTATGTTTGGCCATTGTCCCATGAGATTGTGATTATCTGGCAGTTCAGTGTTAAACATTGTGGGTTAAGGTTAGTAAGGGGGAGAGACATATGAGTGTCAGAAGTCATACCCATCAGAATATGCACGCTGATGCAGTAGCTGCTATTCTATCAGCTCACAATCTTTGTTGGGACAAACCGTGAAACATGTCCCTGTCACTGGACCTTTGCCCCCCCCCCCCTTTATGTATGGTTTTGTCTGGAACACTTGTTCTGGGGGTGTGAGGTATGGTAGGTCTATAGCAAGTAGCTTAATATACAGCTAAATATGTTGCAAGACTAGGACATATAGGGGGAAGTGTGAACACTTTGGAGGACAGCAAGCTGTACATGTAACTGAGGCAGCAGTGTCAGCTCTGTCATTACAGCAGAGCCAGGGTCAGGGTTCCCTTTACAGTCCACTTGAGGGATGTCCTTAAGGTACATCTGTTATATAACAGTGCCAATCACAGAGTAGTAGGCGACATATAGTTAGGCTACATGAATGTGTGCAGTGTGTCCCTACCTACAGGTCTTTGACTTGCAAACATGGGTAGCAGTTAATTCAGTAGCAGCAATCTGTGTGGGCTAAAACTGCATGACTCAGTCATTATTTGCTGTATTCACAAGAATGTAATCAAAGTGCAACACAGTGGATTTGAACCCAGGGCTGTGGATGGCTAAATGCATTGCATGCAAGGCATTTAACAGACTGAACTACTGAGTCAATACTGCAGTAGGTGTATTTGCAAGATATACATGCATGCATACAGTCTGTAACACATATTGTCTGCATCCATCATTATGAGGATGGCTTTCAAAGGCAGTTGTGCAGCAAGATCCCAGTTGTAGACATATGTACTTTGCCTATGCTGCCTTAGCAGGTATGTTTAAAGATGTTGCTGATGAAAGCAGATGGTTACCTGCTATCATACCTGTCAATCTTTTAGAGCAAGGACTCTGGATAAAGTCATATGTACAAGTGGGACAAAGGCCCAGAACTAGGGACAATCTTTACATATTGCTCTTACAAATGTAGAATGTTGATAAATAACAGGATTGCCGTTAGCACGTGTTTTCTAAAGGGTATGAAGTGTGACACTCAAATGTCTGTCATGATTTCCTAACCTCAGTCTTTAATGACTTGCCACTACTTTGCCAGAAACATATATTTTTATGAAAACCAAACCAAACATAGGGGGAAAAACTGTGGACATTCTTATTTATTTTTTATTTATTTATTTTACATTTGTTAACTGGGATGGTCCGACTGGACAAGGTCCATTTACAGCGGCGGCCCGGGAGGAATGCTCCACTTAATTAATACAACAGACAATGATAATAACATATAATGTAAAGTAAAGACTTTGTTATTGAGCAGTATTTTGTGCATAATAGAACAGTATGCAAAGAAAGATCATATTGGCAATATATACAAGTGAACATTAAGTTAGTTATCAATATATACAGACAGAGATCACAACAACATTTCCAAATGTCAAGGGATACCATTTGTTACTTCCATTTTTACCGAGGGTCTGATAATTGGAGAGGAGAGAAAGATGGTGGTAGCATACACTAGGATTAAGTAACACATGGACATAGCCAAGAGCTAATAAGATGAGCCTTAAGGGAGTTTTTGAATTGTTTGGTATTAGGTGCAGAAGTCATAGAGGAGGGAGATTATTCCAACTTTTTGCTATACTGTGAGAAAACAGAGCTTTACATACTGTGTTGTTGGCTGTGGAGATAGGAGTGATTTGTTGGCAGAGCAGAGTGGTCGATTTGGAATGTAGTTAGTCAGTAGTTCCCCAAAGGTTGGAGTTTTTTCAGGATATTTTAGGTTGTTATAAGCCATGACTAGTTGGTGGTAGGTTAATAACTGTGGGAGCTCAAGCCACTGAAGTTGCCTAAGAGGTATACAATGGTGTGTTGTAAAGAGGGAATTTTTTTGCAAACTTGGTGATTTTGTTATAACACGACTCAAGTTTCTCCAGGTCAGATTTTCTTACATAGCTGAATCCTATACAATTGCACTTTATAAGCACTTACACGAGTGCATGGATCATGCAATCCCTAACAGAACCAAGATGCTTTCCTCCAAAAAAAGGAAGCCAATCCAGTGGTCCCCTAATATAAGCAAACTCTACAACAGAAGAAAGAAACTGCTGCAAAAAAGAGTAAAATCCCATGAGTGGAGGAACTCCATGGCCTCAGTAAGAAGCTGAGATCCCTCATAAAATCCTCCAAAGCTAGTTATGAAAACAAAATTGCCACTGATTCTAAAGACAACCACAAAGCATTCTATAGCTATGTCAAGAATCTCAATGGCAACACTCAGATCTGCTCTGAGTTACAGCACAATGGCACTAAATATACAGAACCAACTGATATTGCCAACATCCTGGCAGATAGGTTTTGTGCTACTTTTACCCCTCTCTCATCCCCTAAAGGGCCCATCTCTATACCGGAAGAATACAAAGTACCTGTAATCATGGCTGCACAGGTAAAAAACACAGCATCCATGGGACCTGACAACATCCCAGGCTGCGTTCTACATGAACTACAGAACAAGCTGGCACCCCACCTAAGTACCGTGTTCAATCATAACCTCACCTCAGGCTTTGTACCCACTGAATGGTGCACAGCAATGGTTATCTTACTCCATGAGGGGGGAGCCACCACGGACCCCGGGAACTACCGCCCCATTAGCCTGACGAGCCTGGTCTGCAAGGCTATGGAGCTTATAAACAATGACATTGGTAATCTCCAAACTCTGGACCCTACCCAGTTCGGGTTTTTAAAAGGCAGATCATGTCTCCTAAACCTGATAGACTTCTTTGAAGTGGTCACCAAAGCCGTAGATGAGGGTAAGGTGGTTCACACAACCTATCTAGCTCTCGCCAAGGCTTTTGACACCATCCCCCTATCTGGAATTATAGACAAACTCACTTAATTAGGTATATATTCCTATGTCACAAGATGGGTTGCCAACTGGCTCACTGACAGAACCCACACTGTGAAAGTAGCAGACTCTAAATCCAACTTCAGACCAGTGACAAGTGGAGTACCACAGGGTTCAGTCATTGGGCCTCTCCTGTTTGGTATCTACTTCTGTGAAGTACAGGCTAACACAGAAGGTCTTTGGCTAACAAAGTTCGCAGATGACTGCAAACTAGGAGCCATAATCAAAACTCCTAATGATGTGGACATCCTACAAAAGGGGCTCACTGAGACAGAAGCCTGATGTCAAAGCCATGGCCTCAAGCTCAATGCCAAAAAGTACATTGTCATCCCTTTTGGTAAAAACTCTGTACGCATGAACTACCACATAGGTGATAGTCTACTTAACACCGAAAGTGTAATAAGAGACCTTGGGACACAGGTGGACAGTAGTCTCTCCTTTGATAATCACATTGCCACAGTAGTCAGGAAATCCTTCTACGTGGCACAATCACAAAAGGTTTCTCATCCAGGAAGAAAGAGGTCATTGTTCCCCTCTACTCATTACTCATTAGTCCCATTATAGAGTACAATGCCCCTTTTGGTATGTACCTCACAAGACATCTACAACAACTGGAAAGGCCACAGAAAATACCTCACAAATAGGATTACCAGCCTCAAACAGATGCCCTACGTAGACCATCTCAAAAAACTATAGCTTTACTCTGTCGCATATCGCCTACTCAGAGGCGATCTCTTGCCTAACATGCAAAGCTATGTCAAACCCAGAGCTGTTGGACATGCTCCACGTAAAGAAATCCCAATCCCTTTGAGCTACATGCTCTAGGGACCTATACCTTGTCACCACAATAAACAGAACATGCTGGAAGGATAGATTCCTGTCCCAGAGACTTCCCATACTCTGGAACAAACTACCTATCTATATCAGACAAAGCTCCTCATTAGCACTCTTCAAGAAAAATCTTTATGATTGGATGGGAGATAGGAAATTCACCCCAGGGATCACTTCTATTGCTCTGCTTGACAGGGGCACAGGAAAATAATTTTCTTGGGTGGCAAAAGCCAGGTTACTGTTTGGCTAGGCTTATATAGGCCCTAGGGCTAATAGCCTAGTACCTTCCTATGAACCTATGAATAGGTGCTGCATACATGAGTGTGAAAAGAAGGTGGGTTTGAGGTAGGCTGACCTGAGCTTGATCAGATAGAAAGTCTTTTTGTCTTTATAGGGACCCCATTTTTGTGTACCCTTTTAATAGTTTGAACGATATGGATGTCAAAGTGCAGGTTATTATCTATTTCAATGCCAAGCAGCTTGGTGTGGAGAGAGGGTGAAATGACAGTTCCATTATTGGTGAGATAGAGAAGGAGAGTGGAGTGTTTTTTTATTTGTTTGGGGTAAATAGAAGTAGTTTTGTTTTGTTGGGATTTAAGATAAGTTGAATATCTGTGATCCACCTTTCTACTGAGGTAAAAGATTCCTGGGCCAGATGTTATAGGGTGGTGAGATTTGGGGCAGAGCAGATCAGGGTGGAATTGTCTGCATACTGTATGAGTGAAGCCTATAGGGTAGAGGCATGTAGTTTATTGGTAAAGATAGAAAAGAGGAGTGGACCAAGTATGGAACCTAGAGGTACACCAATGGTAGTTGGGAATAAAGATGATATAACTCCTTGCTACTGGAAGCGTGTTGTCGGTCTGATAGTTTTTAAACCATACAAAAGTGTTAGGGGCAAAGGATAGAGCGGCAAGAGTATCTATTAGAATGGAGTGGGAAACCATGTCAAATGCTTTGGAGAAGTCCAGGAATATAGCAGATACAAATCTGTTGTTATTTCTATGTTGGTTAACCAGGTTTGTGAACGAAAGAAGGGCTGAAGTTGGTGTGGGCAGAAACCATGTTGTGTAGAGGAGAAGAGATTGTTAGAGTCTAGGAAATGCATGACCTGACAGTGTATGCATTTCTCAAGTATCTTTGATAAAGGAGATAGAATGGCTAAGGGGCGATAGTTAGAGACATCATAGGAATTCCCACACTTATGAAGGGGAATAATATAAGAGATTTTCATAGTTGAGGGATGTAGGATTCCTGTATGGAGCAGTTGATTAAGATCGAGACTGGGTAGGATAGAGAGTCGGCAGCCATTTTTAGGAAATGAGGAGGTATACCATCTGCTGCAAGAGTAGTGGGTTTAAGTTTTAAGAGGTATTTTTTTATTGTTGAGGTTGGGACAGGAGAAAATGTAAAGGGAGGTGAGTTGTTAGGAATTGTTGGTATGGATGAGTAGCTATTTTTGGAAAGTTGAGTTGATAGTGATTTAATGGATTCAGTAAAGTGTTGATTAAATTGGGAGGATATATCGCTATCTGTTTTTGTTGAGGTGGAGGTGGGAGCTGGTGTGGAGGTTTTACCAGGTTTTAGTAGGGAGTTTATTGCATGTCAGAATTTTTGGGGGTTATTGGAGTGTTTATTTTGTATATCTAGAAAGTAGTTCTGTTTATCAAGCTTTGTTTGTTTTTTGACCTGATTCCTAAGTTGTTGATAGTTTTATTTGAATAGACTAGTGTTATCTTTCTTCCAGATTTTCCATGCCTTGTCTCTGGTTTTTAATAGGGCTCTAGTGGATTTCGTAAGCCAAGGATCATAGTGTTGCTTAGCTCTAATTTTTCTTACTGCAGCAACTGAATCAAGGATATTAATAAGAGTACTGTTAAAATAGTCCACTGCTTGGTCTAGGGCAAGGCTGTGTAGTGGTTTCCAGTTACATTTTTTAATATAGTGTTGAGTTCTAGAGGGTTAACATTGCGATCATTTCTAACTTGTCTATAGACTGTAGGTTTGGGTAAGTTAGTACGTTCTCGTAGGAGGAAAGCAGAGAGATGGTCACTAAGTCCGTCATGTAGACTACCTACTTGGTAATTATGTTCTTGGTAATTTACTAATGTCCAATCTAGTATAGATTCCTTATGGGATTTTTTGTCTACTCTAGTTGGTTCTTGAATGAGTTGAGAAAATCCATATAGGTTGATGTGGTTAGTGGGGTTTTTAGAGTTACAGGCTAGGCAGTCAGTGTTTAGGTCACCTAATAAAATAGTTTCCTGTGGGAGATTATGTTTTGACTATTGTAGAATCTCCTCAATTATTGGAGCATTGTTACCTGGAGGGATAAATGCACAGAGAATATTGATACTCTTTTTCTTATTTAACAGTAGAACAGAGCCTACAATCTCAGCAGTATTAAATTTAGGTAGAGGAGTTAGTAGAGGTTGTAAAGAAATTGTATTTTTATAGATAATTGCAATGCCCCACCCTTCTTTCCTGTTCTATCTAGTCATAGGATATTATATCCTGGAGGGAGAATTTCTTCATTCTGTTTGCTGGGTTTTAGCCAAGTCTCTGTTATGGTAAGGATGCCGGGGAGTAGTGAGTTATGAATGTGTGTAAGTGAGGGAGTTTGTTTGATATACTGTAAGAGTTAAGCTTGATGATGAGTAGATCTGCAGTGTGTTTGTTTGGAGGTATAATGCTGCTTGACCCTGGATTTGGGTGAATTTCCCCCGAGGTAAGGAGGTGTTTCTTTAATGAAAGTTGAAGCTTGCTAGTTTGTAGAATATCTATGTGGAGTTTACTTGATGTTTTTCTAGTGTAGAATAGTGAAAAATACTTGTTATGCTACAATAGTATTGTGTTGTCACTAAAGAAAGGGGCTATAGGAAAGCTTATGTGTATAATAACAGGTGTGAAGGTATTTGTTGTATGGTTGGTGGTGTGAGGTAGTGGTGTGTTTGTGTGTAAGGATTTAATGTAGGAGTTGTGAAGGTTAGTAGGAGAGATGAAAGTAAGGCCTGCATAGTTTGGGTTTGTAATATTTGGATGCAAGCGGCAAATTAGAAGTGTGGTTAGGGTGGTCACAGGTGACTGGATGTAGGGAGTGGTCAGGTGATTGGGGGTTAGAATAAATGTGGAAGTAGTAGGGGTGGTTGGGAATTGGGGGCAAGGTAGGGGAGCGAAGTGAGCCAAGCCTAGCAAGGCGAACGGAGAGGGGCTCAGCCACCACGAGATTATAGAGACAATCCATGAACTCTAATCAGGGATAGCAGGAAAAAAAAACAGCCAAATTGGGGTAAGTTCAGTATATCTGCTTTCCTGTAGTGCAGTGGTAGACTGCTGCAGTGTGTTGCTGCCTGGTGGACAAAGTAAGTTACTACAGCCAGAAAAAAACTATTTTGTGTGTATGCTCATCTGCCCTGTAGTAATACTTTAAATAAGGAGCAGTTTACTTTTTTAAAAGCAGATAGTTTTAAAAACAGATTCGGAGTGTGCATAAATTGCAATAGAAGGAACACCTACAGTTTAGAAAGCTGTGCTCTTTAGTTTGGTTTTTGAGCTGCTTCAGGCAGGTAACTGAAGCAGATTTACACTCTTTCACAAGGTATTTTGCTGTGTGAGTCTGTTGGGCAGGGGATGACCACAGATTGTTTAATCCATCGGGAGAAGAGTTTAGAAAGCTGTGCTCTTTAGTTTGGTTTTGGAGCTGCTTCAGGCAGGTAACTGAAGCAGATTTACACTCTTTCACAAGGTATTTTGCTGGGTGAACAACAGTCTGTACAGTTGATGAGTATACCTGCTATCCCAGGCCTCACTTAGATCCGTTATTATTTATTTGGCTGTGTACTGGTGTAGTGTTTGCATCACAGTCTCAAGTACACTGCCATTTTTCCCATTGTATGTACTTGCAGTCTGTCAGTGGCAATCAGTATATGTGGCTGGAAACACCTATTTTTAATTCAGAGCTGAGTTGCCTAGTGGGCTAATGCACTATGCTGTATTTGACAGGGGCCTATGTTCAAGATGTGGCAGGGGTGATTATTTTGCAGATGTGCATAACACTGTGAGAAACACTTAAGATCATTAAGGCATTTTTAAGCACCTTTAAACAGGTTTGCACCTTTTTGTGTGGTGAGGAGCACCACTTAGTTCTGTGCAAACCCGCACTAAAAATAGAAAAAGCAAAAGTGGTGATAGGAAAGTGGTGAAAAGTGGCAAGCAGGGGGGGGGGACATACCGAAAGGTAGGTAGGGATGTGTAGGATGGATTTAGGAAAGGAACATAGCTCTCCATGTCTTGTACAGCAACAGCTGTGCATTATTTACAGATTTTTTTTACATGAATTTGGATCCTCTAACCCCAGAGTGAGGGGTTAGGACAATAGAAATGTGTTGTCAAGACAATAAGACCTAATTCGTTGTGTCCAGTGGACATGTGTGCAAAATGGAGACCTATGTATGGGGAGATTTTTTTTTTTTGTGGGACAGTTGCACATTTTTTTAAGGAGAGAGTGGAATGTTGGGGAAGGGATGTAGGTACATGTGGGGAGGTAAGTTGGGTAGGAGAGGTTGCATTTGTAGACAGACAAGACAGACAAGACAGCATACATGGGCAGTGTGTGACACATGAAGGGGCAAACACCTTGGATGGGAAGAGTGCTGTGGAATCAGAGGAGCATGCACCTCCAGATAGCAGCAGCATGACTGAGATCACTACCAATAGGCAGTCAAAACTGCTCTTTCACTGCCCCAAAGGTGGCTGTGCTGGAAGCTGGGTAGTGGGGCCCTCAGGCCCCACCAGTAGTCCAGTCTGCCCTCATTCCGGCACAGGCAATGTTCATAGCTTCTATGAACAATCCTGTGCACCATGGCTGATAGTAGATCTTGGGTGACAACTGCCCCTTCTGCCCCCTTTCCAAGGGAGGATGGGCCCTGCCACCTTAGGCGGTTCCACCTGAAGGTGGTGCAGGGCTAGAGGGGGGGCACTACCTGCTTGGGTCCTGGATGAGCTGGTGCCTGGTGCCACAGCTGGCTGAGGTAGGGTAGGTGGATCACCGGGAACTGGTCTACCCAGACGTGCTCTGGGTATGGAGGTAAAGCAATAAACATAGGTGATTTATGAACAAAACCATTGTTAGTAATATCAGCATGCCAGAACATTGTAAATACCCCCATTAGAGTTAAATGCATATTATGGGAAACACAACAATAAATAACAGAACAGTCAGTATATTAACAGCATGCCAGTAACAGTTATGGCATAAGGCCAATAGAATAGATAATTCACCAAGCTATGTTAATATGCTAGCACTGTAATACATAACATTAATAAAACACATGCCCAAAATAAAGTTTATAGAACAACATATGTTAATAGTAAAACATAACCAATATATAACAATAATAAATATATGAAGCTAAGGGGTGGGAAGAGAGAGAAATCCAGTCCATTCATGCCATCATAGGCTATATAGTTGACAACAGTAATGCTATCCACTCTACAGGTCTGTCCTTTCTTTATGTGCAAATATGCCCTATAGCTGCTGTAGCACATACACTCCTCTCAAGCTATCCTCATGGGACATTATGTATGGGTCAAGCAGTAACACATGCAGGTACACAACTGCAAAGTACACTTGCATATCAAATGGGCCTATATAACTACCAAGGAGTACTGTGGGCTAATGTACTCTTAATTTGATATTGACATATACTCATGTCGATAATGCATCTGTGACAGAGGGATTATGCAACAGTAATTACATTCCATGACAGCGTGACACGAGAGTACATAACTATAATTTCTTTCTTGCAGGCATGGGGATCATACCTAATACCAGTGACTGCTGGGGACATGTGCATCACATGTAGTAATTGAGTGCACCAACCTTTACAAGACACTCCAGGAATACAACCATACCTTGATTACATATTTTATTTCTTTTATTTTATTATATTTTGTTATTATTGAACCTGTTTCCTTTATTGTTTGCATAAATAGCACATTCGTGATATGATTTAGCAGTCTATGACATCTGAACGATTTACATACACTATGAGCCATCTTACCCATTTAGCTGTGTCCCTGTGGAGAGAATAATAGTTGTAATTACACATCTTATATATATTGTTATTATTGAACCTGTTTCCTTTATTTTTTGCATAAATAGCACATTTGTGATAATGATTTTAACAGTCTGTGACATCTGAACAAACAATTATTTACACATACTATGGGCTACCTCACCCATTTACCAGTAGTCTCTGTGGAGAGAATATCTGTCATCATAACATATCTCATTCAGTAATAGTTATTACTCCATGGAACTGGATTTGTACCCTGGTCTGTGTGTAGAAAAACGTACTTCATACACAGCATTTTCAAACTGAGCTACTGAGTCACTTTTGATATCTGACTGACTGATTTCTTCCTAGAGCTCACCTGGAAACAAAATATGACCTGGTACTACTACTACTACAGTGTTATAATACACTGCAGTAACAGTTGGACACACCTGCATGAAATGCAATCATGGCAGAGATAGTAGGTAACCTATACATTACTAAATAAAATCCAGGTGTACACAATATGTTGTCACTGGGTTGAAATATCAGCTCTCATTCCACAAGTATTGCACAGCAGTTTAGTACAGATACCTTCATGCATTTACTGGAATAGTCTCAAGTTTTTATTGAACAACGGTTAATGTAATGCATGTGTTGCACTACAGCTATAATTCCATAGTTATCATGAAAGAAACTTTATTTAATTTACTTTATCATGGTTAATGCTTTACTCTTTCCTGCTTATTGCAGTACATTTGGCAGTAGTCACTTATTGCAGTCCAGGTCTATGACAACATTCATTGCAATACAATCAAAATTGTATATACCTAATGGCAGTTAATGCTTTACTCTTTCTTGCTTTTATGACTATAGATTGGAAAATACATCCATACTCACCACACTAATGGTGCAACCTGGCCAAGAGCCCTGCATGCTCCTTGACGTTGCAAGCTCTCACCTCTGCAGATGTTGGGAGAAAAGCACACCATTATGCATACCAGTTTAGCAGACATTCAAGATTAAATATTGGTGAAACACAGGTAAACATACTTACACATTTGTGGAACATTGCTTGCCCAGAATTCTTGTCTCCAGGAATCCAAGAGAGCTCCCTTTTGTCTTTTCAGGTCATCATGGTGGTGATGACACTGCTCACCTCTACAGGTGTGCCAGTTGCACTGGTGAGGTCCCTTGCCAGCTGGTCCCAGGCCTCTGTTTTGCACTCAGAGCCATGGTAACCACCCTATATGAGCTGGTCTTTATGATTTTTCACTAAGATTCTGACTATGACCCTGGATTTCTCAATGCCCCACCACTGTGCTTGAAAGTGTGAACCCTCTCCAACACCTGCCATAGTATCCTCAAAGGTTGAACTCCAACAGATTCTGCAGTATTCCCACCTATTGCGCTTAATATCACCTGTTTTTCTGCCCTCCCACACCATTTGGCAATTTTAAAAAAATGTGGCGCATCACTTAACACTGTGCAAACTAGCACAGCAAAGCTGAGCAATGTTTAAACTGGCAAATGCTTAGCAGTGCTTAGCAGTGTGCATACCAGCTTACCAGAGCTGCACGGAGCCAAGCAGTGCTAAAACGGATCTTGTTTAAGCAGTGCTAGGCATGGCTTAGCAGGGCTTAGTGGAGCTTAGCTGAGCACAGCACATCAGGATTTAAAAATAATTGGCATCATTTGTATTTGGAAAATAAATGCTTAATGACTTTTCTGTGTATTCAAACCCTGCACCTACTGCACATAAGGCTGTCACTTTAACCATCTGGCTACGTGGATGTGTAGAATGCTGCTAAACATTTAAACATACCTCTCAGTTATGTTTAAGCATTGTAGAGCACTGTGCCACACCACGCAAACCTGCTCAGCTATGCTTAAACTTGATGATTGCATTAACAATTAAATGTATCCAGTTTCTATTTTTAGATGTCTGGCATGTATCAATTGCTTCATGCTGTGCCACACTGTGCCGCACAACCTTAAAAATAAATAAATAAATGTAACTACATTGACATAATGCACTTTGACAGGGCAGGGTGTGTGTTACTCGTCTGCAGACACAGTGACACACTCCCTACACTGATTCAATGACTGTGTTCCATGGCTACCTTCAGTAATGCGTCGTCATTAATATGCATAGCATGCTACCAAGGGGGAACCACGTACATGGCCATGGTACCTTCTGTGTTGGCTCTACACTATTTCTACATGGATTTTATTAAATCTGGAGAAGGAGCTTTGTCTGGCCACCTGAAAGTATGCAAGTCAGTTAGGTTAAAAGAAAGCCTTATAGTGCAAAGAAAAAAATAGAAAAATAAAGAAAGTTGTTGCTATATGCAGTTTCCTGGAAAAAAATACTGAGAAAAGTAAATACTTGCCCACTTCACTCTGGGAAAAACTTACCAAAAACAAGTGCTAAATTTATGGCTATGCTTGGGTGGAACATTAAAGGAAAATGAAAATATATTCATATAGGCACAGATAAAGGGCATTGCTAAGCTATAATCCCTTGCTTTCCCTTGCCTGCAGTTAAAAGTGGCCCCTTTTAATCTGTCTTCTTTATTGCCAAAGAATAAATGTACTGATTTAGTCTTAGAAGGGAACACAGCTAGTTTAGGTGTCTTCATGTTTCCTTCTCCATCTCTATATGAGTGTCCATCTGCAGGACTTATCTGTTACTAACAGTTCATATGAATTAGCAGCTAGGGCCAAAACAATTACTTGTTCAATCTTTTCCTGGGACAAATGCCAGGACTTAGTTCTCCTGTGGCATACAACACTAGTAAGGCTATCTTGCAAAGATCTATTTTGAGGATGGGAAAGTTGCCAGGGCCCATTGATATAGGCTTCCTTGGATGACTTTGTGAGAGTGACTGCATGGAGTTTCCTGAAGACTGCAAGGATGATCAAGATGTGTACAGGCTGGGAAGATATTCTTCTAGGAAGGTCTGTTGAATAAAGGAACTGCAGCAGACATTTCAAAAGCTTTCCACTTCCCCTCCAATTTAATGCACAAGTTTACAGGATACTTAAGTGCTAAAGGCACAAGTTACACACCTCCCCATATGCCTTTCTCTTATCAGTTGGTGTCTTAGAAAAGTCCTAAAAGAGTTGCACTTTCTGCACATATAAAGTGAATTCTTTAGTTTCTTTGACCTTTGCCAGAAGTTTCTATTTGTCAGTAAAATGTAAAAGTTGTATAATTATCTAAGTGGCTGGTCACTACCTCAAAGGGGATTTAGGGAGTGGTGCACTTTCTTGATGACAGTGTGAGATTTTATGCCCAGCAGATATGACAAATACTTTTCTGGATATATGACAGTGTCGGTCCCTCTGGATCCCTCATGAAGTCCAGCTAAATGCAAAGTTGTTGCACCTTTGCTGATTTTCAAGTTTGTTCAGTTTGGACTAAAGCTGGAGAATCCTGCATTTTGACCACAGACACACAAACAATCTTTACATTACTAAGTTGGCTAGAAAACAGGAAGGATGCGGGTACCAAAAAATTAGTTTTAACTGATGTTGTATGTCCTCCTTATTCTGAACTACCAAACAACCTCTCTGCACAGAAAATTTGGACAAAGCCAAAAGTAATGCTGAGACAAAGGCTCACAGTCAGGGACAGATTTTAAATATTGCTCTTAAAAACTTGGAAAGCTGCAAGAATGACAGGGTTTGCATTAGCATGCAGTTTTTGAAGAATATGAAGCCCAACATTCAAAAGAGTGTCAATACACACTTACTTCAATCCTCAGTGATTTGATAGAAAACCACAAATTCTATGAGTAACAGACCAAAATCTGGACATTCTGCAAAATTCTGGACAGTTGAGAGGTACATACCAAGCTTTTCAACTGAGCAGGGTCCTCTAATATTTGAGTCAGAAAAACAGCCAAATTAGATTTTTTTGAACTCAGGAAAACTGAAGTGTTATTAACTGTGCCTTCCAAATTCCACTGGGGAAACCAATCCATTGATGGAAAGGCTAGAGCCAATCTGACTGCTAAATAGATAGAAACTCAATGTAGAAAAGCTAAACCACCTAGTAAGGCTATATGATTGTTGCTTACTTACAGATTAAACCCTTAGTATGTCTACATAATTGAAATGAGCATTAACATTCACCCACATCTGAGCTTCAGAATCAAGCAGCTATCATGTTGCATGCAGCCCCTTCCCCCATTTGGTATTTTCATTGCAATTATTTACTCTTCTTGAACAGATTACTCTTACAAGGTTGATTGGGATGTTTCTTTCCCTTTTTCTACTCTATTCTTTTTGCCCCATGTTTGCCAGCTCTCAAGTGCCACCCGGCCAGATTCAAACCTATTTGTTCTTCCATGGTGGGAAATCTGCTGAGCCACAAAGGCAAGAGACATCTAAAGAGGCTTTCCTGTCTTCTTGGTATTTTCACTATGAGAGCATTTGAATGCCTAACTCTGCTCTTTGGGATGGTGAGCAACCTGTATCACCACAGGGATGCACAGGGACCTCTCTTGTTTTCTCGGTGTACTTGCTAATGAGGGCTGAGGATGCACACGCCAGTGCATTTCTTTGTGCCGGTCCCAAGCCCGGATAAATGCAGAGGGTTGCATCAGGAAGGGCATCCGGCATAAAATTTTTCCAAATCATACATGCGGACAACAGTACAGATATCCATACCGGATTGGTTGAGGCCCGGGTTAACAATGACTGCCACCAGTGCTGTTGGCCAACAGGGTGCTGGTGGAAATTGGGCTACTGTTGGCCGAAGGAGGAGAAGAGGGGGAAGGCATGCCCGAAGGCAGGTAAAGGCTAGGACTGTGGTAGTGAGGGTCGGAACTTTGAATGTTGGCAGTATGACTGGTATAGGGAGGGAGTTAGCTGATATGATGGACAGAAGGAAGGTTGGTATATTGTGTGTGCAAGAGACCAGATAGAAGGGGAGCAAGGCTAGGTGCATCGGACGTGGGTTCAAATTGTTTTATCATGGTGTGGATAGAAGGAGAAATGGCGTAGGGGTTATCCTGAAGGAAGAGTATGCTAAGGGTGTTTTGGAGGTGAAAAGAGTGTTAGAGTGATGTTTATGAAGCTGGAAATCGATGGTGTAATGATGAATGTTGTTAGTGCATATGCGCCACAAGTTGGGTGTGTGATGGATGAGAAAGAAAAATTTTGGAGTGAGTTGGATGAAGTAGTGATGACTGTACCCAAGGGTGAGAGAGTGTTGATTGGAGCAGATTTCAAGGGGCATGTTGGTGAAGGGAAGACAGGGGATGAGGAAGTGATGGGTAGGTATGGTGTTAAGCAAAGGAATGCAGAAGGTCAGATGGTAGTGAATTTTGTGAAAAGGAAGGATATGGCTATGGTGAATACGTATTTTAACAAGAGGGAGGAGCGTAGGGTGACATACAAAAGTGGAGGAAGGTGCACACAGGTAAATTATATCTTATGTAGAAAGGCCAGTCTGAAGGAGATTGGAGACTGTAAAGTGGTTGCAGGGGAAAGTGTAGTTAGGCAGCATAGGATGCTGGTTTGCAGGATGATATTGGTGATCAAGGGGAGGAGTGTAAGGAAAGCACCAAGGATCAAATGGTGGAAATTGAAAAAGGGTAATTGTGAGGTTGAGTTCAGGGAAGAGTTAAGACAGGCACTGGGTTGCAGTGCAGAGTTACCAAATAGCTGGGTAACTACAGCAGAGCTAGTAAAGGAGATGGCCAGAAAGGTGCTTGGTGTGACATTTAGAAAGAGGAAGGAGGACAAGGAGACCTGGTGGTGGAATGAGGAAGTACAGGAGAGTATACAGAGAAAGAGGTTGGTGAAGAAGTGGGATTGTCAGAGAGATGAAGAAAGTAGACAGGAGTATAAGGAGATGAGGTACATGGCAAAGAGAGAGGTGGCAAAGGCTAAGGATAAGGCATATGAAGTGGTGTATGAAAGGTTGGACACTAAGGAGGGAGAAAAGGACCTGTGAAAATTGGCTAGGCAGAGAGACCGAGCTTGTAACGATGTGCAGCAGGTAAGGGTGATAAAGGATAATGAGGGAAACATACTCACGAATGAGGAGAGTGTGTTGAGCAGATGGAAAGAGTACTTTGAGAGGTTGATGAATGAAGAGAATGAGAGGGAGAGAAAGTTAGATGATGTGCGGATAGTGAATAATGAAGTGCAATGGATTAGCAAGGAGGAAGTAAGGATAGCTATGAAGAGGATGAAGAATGACAAGGCTGTTGGTCCAGATGTCATAACTGTGGAAGCATAGAGGCATTTAGGTGAAATGGCAGTGGAGTTTTTAACTAGATTGTTTAATGAAATCTTGGAAAGTGAGAGGATGCCTGAGGAATGGAGAAAAACTGTTTTGGTACCATTTTTTTAAGAATAAGGGTGATGTGCAGAGCTGTAGTAACTACAGAGGGATTCAATTGATCAGTCACAGCATGAAGTTATGGGAAAGAGTAGTGGACGCTAGGTTAAAAAGGGAGGTGATGATTATTGATAAGCAGTATGGTTTCATGCCAGGAAAGAGCACTACAGATGCGATGTTTGCTCTGAGAGTGTTGATGGAGAAGTACAGAGAAGGTCAGAAGGAGATGCATTGTGTCTTTGTGAACTTAGAGAAAGCATATGACAGGGTGCCTAGAGAGGAGTTGTGGTATTGTATGAGGAAGTCGGGAGTGTCAGAGAAGTATGTGAGAGTGGTACAGGATATGTACGAGGGTAGTGTAACAGCGGTGAGGTCTGCGGTGGGAGTGTTGGATCTGTTTAAGGTGGAGGTGGGATTACATCAAGGATCAGCTCTGAGCCCTTTCTTATTTGCAATGGTGATAGTCAGATTGACAGACGAGATCAGACAGCAGTCCTCATGGACTATGATGTTTGCAGATGACATTGTGATCTGTAGTGAGAGTAGGGAACAGGTGGAGGAGATCCTGGAGAGGTGGATATATGCTCTACAGAGAAGAGGAATGAAGGTCAGCAGGACTAAGACAGAATATATTTGTGTGAGTGAGAGGGAGGCTAGAGGAATGGTGAGGGTGCATGGAGTAGAGGTGGCGAAGGTGGATGAGTTTAAATACTTGGGATCAACCGTTCAGAGTAATGGTGAGTGTGGCAGAGAGGTAAAGAAGAGAGTACAGGCAAGATGGAGTAGGTGGAGAAGAGTGTCAGGAGTGATTTGTGACAGACGGGTACCAGTAAGAGTGAAAGGGAAGTTCTACAAGAGGGTAGTGAGACCAGCTATGTTATATGGGTTGGAGACAGTGGCATTGACAAAAAGGCAGGAGTCAGAGCTGGACGTGGAAGAGTTAAAGATGTTAAGATTTGCACTTGGTGTGATGAGGGTGGACAGGATTAGGAATAAGTATATTAGAGGGTCAGCCCAGGTTGGGAGGTTTGGAGACAAAGCCAGAGAGGCAAGATTACTTTGGTTTGGACATGTGCTGAGGAGGGATGCAGAGTATATTGGGAAAAAGATGCTAAGGGTGAAGTTGCCATGTAACAGGAAAAGAGGAAGGCCTAAGATAAGATTTATGGATGTGGTGAGAGAGGACATGCAGGTGGTTAGTGTGACAGAGCAAGATGCAGAGGACAGGAAGAAATGGAAACAGATGATCCATTGTGGCGACCCCTAACAGGAGCAGCTGAAAGAAGAAGACTTGCTAATGAGGGCTACCCTGAGATGGTGGCTGGGTGGGCCAAACGAAAAGCTTGCCCATGGATGCCTACATAACTGCCATTCTTCTGTGTGATTGTGACAGTGCATATCTTGATCCTTTCTGCTCTCTCCTCAGTATGCCCATCCTTCCAATTACATGCCTGAGCTGCTAAGCAAGCTTGAGTCAACTGTGTTTTAGCCAAGGCTTTGTCCATCTATGTCATTTGAATTGCTGTGAAATGTAGGCCCCACCTGCACTACCACCAACATATGCAGATGGGACCTTTGGAGTGCAGCATCCCTGTAATGCTGCACTGCATTGTCAGTACTGGACTATGAATCTGAGCACATGGTACAGGTCAAGATCTCACATCCTTCTATCTGCTAAACTTCAAAGGTGAATATGCAAATGGTTGAGCCACTTAATATATTACTTTATAAATGATGGTCTTGTGATCATTTAGTGACATAACACTTTTCATTTTGCTTTATCAGTCATGTAAAACTAAATTATGTCAAAAACATAAGATATTTAGGCCCATCAGTTTATCTCATGTAATACCTGTCTTAACAAAAATCAACAGTAACTGAGAGGTAATATATAAAACACTGCTTATCTATACTCTGTGTAACTTCAGTGACATCATTTTGATTTTCTGATGGTTTGAAAATTATTTTTTTGTTTTTACTCAGTACACAGGTTTTTTCTTCCAATGACTTTTAAACATAAAAACAGTGCTTTGTTTTACATTAGACCCAAACCATGAAACCTGTAGCACTACAAATTATTACACACATGAAATGAGGACCAAATGCTAATTTCTGAAACATCAAAGCAAATGGTCCACAATATAAACAGTGCAAGACCAGATCCCATAAAATTCTTTCATGTCAGATGTCTAGTAATGTACAGCGACTGGTGTACTTTTGCTTTCCTCTTATCTGCACACTGCCACCAGTAATGTAAACAAACTGCTGCAATCTTTAATCCTCAGTAAGTGGTGAAACGCTGATAATGACTTTGACAAAATTAAAAGTATCACTACAGCTTCAAATAATAAACTTCCAGAGGGGCAGGAATATGACTACATTCTGATAATGTTTACCCTTCCAGTGAGGGTGGACACATTTCAAAAATTAAAAAAAAACACCAACTCAGAGTCTGTGAACAAAAATATCACGAGTTGCTTGGCTTTTATGACACATCTTCTCCAACTTGTTTTGATCAGATAAATTCATTAAACAACTACAGGTGGGCATCTCTGACTGTTGTAAGCTGGGAGAGAGACTTAATATGGGGTTCACACAAACTGAAGAAATGCAGGTAAGACTGACACCAGAGTTTTGAGTTTTCTTTGCACTTGGATGACTGTATTTTATCATTTTACTGCATCATTTTGCTGATTTTTACTGTATTTTTCTGCACTTTAAAAAAGCTGTCCTGTTGCTTTAAGTAGCTAGTACATAGCATAGACTACATTCAGATCTGCCGAATCTAGACTGTATTGTTACACTTAAGCACTATTCCAGCCATTTTACATTATGAGGGCCCAGTCTGCATCCTTGTGGCAGAAGTGTGCAGTCTGAGCCTCATCTGAGTTGGAAATTATTGGAGGAAAGCTCATTGTTTGTTTTCCCATTGGAAGTTTAGCTTAAAAGTGTTTAATTTCACCTCTATTTAAGCCTCATATTTGTGCGTAGTTATGCACCACTCAACAGGGTTCAGTGGTGCCCTGTATAGACACAAACACCTTGAAAGACAATTTTCTGCTTGACATCTGTTAGTAAACCCTTCCAAGCTTCCCTACTGCATTGAGGGAAACTCAGTTGCACACTGAGAAGAGTTGCCATAGTTCTCACCCCTATCCTTCAATAGAATAAGCCACTTTGTTAATCCTAGATCAAAATCTTGTCAAACAAGACCACTCCCCAATTGTAGTTATGGTAAAAACCTGGCATAATGGATGGTCAGTTTCCAACCATATGTCCGACCAGCCTGATTGACATAGCATCCTGAGGAAATGTAGTAATTGCCTCATGTATACTGACAACCACTTATACCCAAAACAAACAAATACAATACTATGTGAGAGATGTAATTACACTATGAACTTGGAATCAATTCTCTCACATAACAAATCAGACATCAAACAGGTTGTCAGCATGCACACATCACTCCTCACCCAAAACAAGGATACAATACATAAATCCACATATGCAGTACAATGTCCCCTTTGATATGTACCTAACCAGGCATATCCAACAACTGGAACATCCACAGAGGTTCCTCACTAAAAGAATACAGGGCATAAGTAATATGTCCTATGCAGATCGCCTCAAGCCCCTATTCCTGTATTCTGTCTCCTACAGGCTTTTGAGGGGAGATCTATGCCTGGAATACAGGGAATTGTCAGACCCCACTCTGATGGACCTCCTGCATATCCTCAAAACAAACAGTACAGGATTACCCATTCTAAAGACTTAACCTTGCCTGTGATATAAATAGGACCTACTGGAGAAACAGGTATGTATCCCAGCGACTACTCCATCTATGGAACAGGCTCCCCATCCATGTGAAGCAGAGTTCCTCCCCAGTCCTATTCAAGTGCAACTTGGACAATTGGATGGGATACTGGAAATTCATCCCTGGTTTGGCACCTACGTCTCTGATGCAAACAGGTAATCTGTAAATGGTTCATTTCCCAGGCCCATGCTTACACTTATCAAGGGTATCAGAACTGGTCAGACATTTGGGATGCATGGCTAGACTTAAAAAGACCCCTGTGGTTATTAGCCTAGTAAACACCTATAAACCTATGAACTCAATAGAATCCTACCAAAGGATTACAGACCTCCCAAGTGCAAACCACTTGCAAACACTGTAAACCAAATAGAATCCACTACTCATTACAACACACACACACACCAGTGTCTCAGCAAATAAGCCTGTAAGGCAAAACACCTCAAAACCAAATGTTTTGGTCATAGGCAACTCCATATTGAGACACACAAATATCCCCCTCACCTGACAGGACAAGGAGAAGGTCACAGTCAGCTGACTGTCAGGTGCCAGGATCGTCAAATCATGCATGCACTCAAGTCACTCAACAATTACCACTTTGACTCTGTCATAGTTCATCCTGGAGTGAATGACCTGAGATGTACCCCTTTGGACTATATGAAGACAGACATGACTGAACTCTCAGATTATGTGTCCCAGGCAGGTATGTCCCTAGCCCTAAGCAGCATTCTACCTTCAACCAAGATGATGCCACAATATAGACAAAAAATGATGGAGTCAGTTCAGGGGGATCCAGTACCTGTCAGCCTGAGAAGACATGGTTAATAGACCACACTGCTTTTCCAGTGATGGTATTCACCCATCTCCTCTAGGCTTTCAGATACTGGAAAAGGCACTTGCTTCCCCCATAGTGCCTTATTTAGACAATGACAAAAACAACAAAATCTCTACCATAAAAAAATCCACTCGAGATAAACTCAAGGTTCTGCTGCTTAATGCTAGGAGCCTAAACAGGAAACTGCACTACCTGGAAGCACTCCTCACATTGGAAGATGCTGATATCTGTGCAGTCACTGAGACATAGTTCAAGGCTGCAGACAGCACCCTGATCATGCAAGGCTACAACATCTTCCACACATTCAGACCCCAAAACAAGGTGAAAGACCAAAGGTGGAGGTGTATCCATCTTATTTAAAGTCAAATACACTTCGAGACTGATTAAGCAGTATGACTTTCTTGAGCCACTCCAGCACCAATTAACTATAGGTAAAGCACCCTACCACATCATTGCTTGCTACAGGTCCCCCACTATGAACCAAGAAAAGCACAATACCTACCTGGACCTACTAGAGTCACGCACTATACAGCCAAACACTTTGGTCTTGGGTGATTTCAACATGGGAGGTCACTGCACTAACCCCTGTGCGTTGCCCTCCCCTGGTAAAGTCAGACCATAAATCTGTCTTGTTTGAAATAACAGTCAGACTTGACAAACTCACAGGAGATAAAAATGAAAACTTTCTCCAAAACAAGCTACAGTCTACTAGGTGATGATATAAAAAATTTCAAACCCCGTGCTAACACAACCGACAATAACTCCTATGCAGAGAAGTACACAAATGCCCTGTATAACCATCTAAACAACTGCATAGACTTGGCTGTACTTGACTGGCTCAAACCAGGTCCTCCAGAGAAAACAGGCCACCCTGGTGGACATCAAGTATAAATAGGTTGTATAACAAAAGAAAGAAACTGATGTCTAAGAACAAGAGGGAAGTTACTCAGAGAAGAAAAATATCCTCCACAGCTTGAACAAGCAAATCAGATATCTTGTAAAGTCCTCTAAAGCTAGTTATGAAGCTAAATTATCATCCCTAGCTAAGGGTAATCATAAGGCATTCTTTAGCTATGTCTGAAATCTAAAAGGGAATGCCCAACTATGTGCTGAACTTATACTGGACGGTACTTCTCATACTGAACCTGAGGAAATTGCCAAAATGCTAGCTGACAGATTTGGTGCAAACTTCAACCCCCCCCCCCATCCCACCAGCCATACCCCAAAGCATACCTGACACCAGTCTACTACCTAGTATCTCCAAAGAACAGGTCATATTCACAGTCTCCAAGGCCAAAAACATCCCAGGCTGCTTACTAAACAATCTAAAACAAGACCTAATGGAACCACTTGACACTGTCTTTAACTTCAGCCTGACCACTGGCTTAGTTCCAACTGAGTGGAAAACAGCAACAGTAATTCCCTTGCACAAAGGGAGTCCATCAACTGACCCTAGGGCCTAGAGACCCAAAAGCCTAACCACCCTTATCTGAAAGGCCATGGAAAGAATCATTATGGACCTTATCAACAAGGACATAGATGTCCTTCAAACTCTTGACCTGACCCAGTTTGGCTTTAAGGGTAGATCATGCTTATTAATCCTGGTGGACTTCTTCGAAAATGTATCATTGAGAAACTCTCCCAGCTGAGGATTAACCCATAAGCCACTAGATGGATAACCAACCTGCTCAACAACAGAACAAATACTGTCAAAGTTGAGGATTCCACCTCTACCAGAAGACCAGTTACCAGTGGCGTACCACAAAGATTTGTGCTGGGCTCACTACTGTTTGGAATCTATTTCTATGAAGTCCAGGTGAAGGTAGATGGCCTGTAGCTTACGAAGTTCATTGATGATTGAAAACTGGGCACAGTCATTGAGTCTACAAATGATATTATCATATTACAAAAGTGACTAACACAGAGAAATGATTGGTGCCAAAGCCATGGACTAAAACTAAATGCAAAAAAGTGAATTATTATGCCTTTGGCAAAGCGGAATTCCCTTCTTCTTCTTCTTTCAGCTGCTCCCATTAGGGCTCGCCACAGCAGATCATCTGTTTCCATTTCTTCCTGTCCTCTGCATCTTGCTCTGTCACACCAACCACCTGCATGTCCTCTCTCATCACATCCATAAACCTTATCTTAGGCCTTCCTCTTTTCCTGTTACCTGGCAGCTTCATCCTTAGCATCTTTTTCCCAATATACTCTGCATCCCTCCTCAGCACATGTCCAAACCAATGTAATCTTGCCTCTCTGGCTTTATCTCCAAACCTTCCAACTTGGGCTGACCCTCTAATATACTTATTCCTAATCCTGTCCACCCTAGTCATACCCAGTACAAATCTTAACATCTTTAACTCTGCCACGTCCAGCTCTGACTCCTGCCTTTTTGTCAATGCCACTGTCTCCAACCCATATAACATAGCTGGTCTCACTACCCTCTTGTAGACCTTCCCTTTCATTCTTACTGGTACTCGTCTGTCACAAATCACTCCTGACACTCTTCTCCACCCACTCCATCCTGCCTGTACTCACTTCTTCACCTCTCTTCCACACTCACCATTACTCTGAACTGTTGATCCCAAGTATTTAAACTCATCCACCTTCACCACCTCTACTCCCTGCATCCTCACAATTCCTCTAGCCTCCCTCTCATTCACACACATATATTCTGTCTTAATCCTGCTGACCTTCATTCCTCTTCTCTCTAGAGCATATCTCCACCTCTCCAGGGTCTCCTCCACCTGTTTTGTACTCTCACTACAGATCACAATGTCATCTGCAAACATCATAGTCACCAAGGACTCCTGTCTGATCTCGTCTGTCAACCTGTCCATCACCATTGCAAATAAGAAAGGGCTCAGAGCTGATCCTTGATGTAATCCCACCTCCACCTTAAATGCATCCGTCACTCCCACCTCAGACCTCACCACTGTCACATTACCCTCGTACATATCCTGTACCACTCTTACATACTTCCCTGACACTTCCGACTTCCTCATACAATACCACAACTCGTCTCTAGGCACCCTGTCATATGCTTTGTCTATGTCCAAAAAGACACAATGCAACTCCTTCTGAACTTCTCTGTACTTCTCCATCAACACTTTCAGAGCAAACATCGCATCTGTAGTGCTCTTTCCTGGCATGAAACCATACTGCTGATCACTAATCATCACCTCCCTTCTTAACCTAGCTTCCACTACTCTTTCCCATAACTTCATGCTGTGACTGATCAGTTTAATCCCTCTGTAGTTACTACAGCTCTGCACATCATCGTTATTCTTAAAAATCAGTACCAAAACACTTTTTCTCCATTCCTCAGGCATCCTCTCACTTTCCAAGATTTCATAAAACAATCTAGTTAAAAACTCCACAGTCATTTCACCTAAACACCTCCATGCTTCCACAGGTATGTCATCTGGACGAACAGCATTTCCATTCTTCATCCTTTTCATAATTATCCTTACTTCCTCCTTGCTAATCCACTGCACTTCATGATTCATTATTCGCACATCATCCAACCTTCTCTCCCTCTCATTCTCTTCATTCACCAACTCCTCAAAGTACTCTTTCCATCTGCTCAACACACTCTCCTCACTTGTGACTACGTTTCCCTCATTATTCTTTATCACCCTTATCTGCTGCACATCTTTATTAGCTCAGTCCCTCTGTCTAGCCAATTGGTACAGGTCCTTTTCTCCCTCCTTAGTGTCCAACCTTTCATACAACTCTTCATACGCCTTATCCTTAGCCTTCACCACCTCTCACTTTGCCATGCACCTCATCTCCTTATACTCCTGTCTACTTTCTTCATCTCTCTGACAATCCCACTTCTTCTTCGCCAACCTCTTTCTCTGTATACTCTCCTGTATTTCCTCATTCCACCACCAGGTCTCCTTGTCCTCCTTCCTCTTTCCAGATGTCACACCAAGCACCTTTCTAGCCATCTCCCTTACTAGCTCTGCTGTAGTTACCCAGTTATTCAGTAACTCTTCACTGCCACCCAGTGCCTGTCTTAACTCTTCCCTGAACTCTACCTCACAATTACCCTTTTTTCAATTTCCACCATTTGATCCTTGATGCTGACCTCACACTCCTCCTCCTCTTCTCCCCTGACACCACTTTACAGTCTAGAATCTCCTTCAGACTGGCCCTTCTACATAAGATATAATCCACCTGTGTGCATCTTCCTCCCGTCTTGTGTGTCACCCTATGCTCCTCCCTCTTGTTAAAATATGTATTCACCACAGCCATGTCCATTCTTTTCGCAAACTTCCCTGCAAATTACAAATTCCCTGCAAATCACAGTATTTACAGAACCTCCCAAGCTCAAGCCCAGTGGTGTGAGATTTGGGATAACAGTTTGATAGCAATCTAAACTTCGATCACCATCTGTCCACAGTGGTAAGGAAAGTCTTTTATGTTACACATCTCATAAGTGCATTGCATCCAAGACTAAGAATGTTATAACTCCATTGTATGTGATCCTCATCAGACCACTAAAAGAGTACTATGCTCCCTTTTGCATGTACCTCACCAGACACCTGCAGTAGCTGGAGAAACTACAAAGGTTTTTCACCAAGAAAATTCAGTGCTTCCAAGACATAACCTACATGGAAAGACTGAAAGACCTGTCACTGTATTCTGTATCCTACAGGTTGCAGAGAAACAACTTGTGCCTGGCCTACAGAGCAGTCTCTGACCTTGACCTAATGGAAATGCTGCATATCGGAAAATTAATGGGACAAGAGGTAATTGCTCCAGGAATCTCAACCTAGACGGTGACATTAACAGAGCATACTGGAGAGACAGATACATCTCCCAGAGATTGCAGCTTTTCTAGAATAAACTCCCACTTCAAATGAAACAAAGTCCTCAATAACCCTATTCAAGTGATACCTAGACAACTGAATTGGAGACTGTAAATTCACTCCGGGGTGGCACCAATGTCCCTCATGGACAGGGGCAGTCAGTGCTGATCATAGACACATTCTGCGAATAACGACCATCTAACCAAGGTCAGTTAGGGAACACAGGTATAACATGGCTAGACTTGTAAAGGCCCTAGGGCCATTAGCCTAGTAACCTCCTATGAACCTATGAACTTGTTTTCATTGTTGCTGGATCTAATTCAGGAAAGCCGGGGGGTTACTCTCCTGTTTTCTTTGGGTGCCTTCAGTTCCTCATTGATGAACGTCTGTGACAACATTCTTGCCATGCCAATGCAGCTATGGTATGTGCAAATTTAACAATTCCTGTCATTTAACAGAATCCACAAAGAATGAAATTATCATAATCAAAATCCCAAATAAGGGAAAATCCATAATCATCATGCTCCTGCCATGTGGGTGAATCTGCTCCTCATACTTCTCTTGCTCACATATACTAACTCCATAGTTGCACAGGATACCTCTAAAATACTTCACTCAAGCATTCTTGACAAAGCTCATCACTATAAGGCTTTATTAAGTTTAATATATTGGCTGTCAGAAAAGTCCTTACTAGGGGGGCGTGGCCAAGGATGAACACAGGATAGCAGCAGATTTCTTCAGCTCCACCAATTTCATTACATTGACAGGAATTAATTACTTAAAAAATTAATTTTTGAAGTAATTTTCTTTCTAAATATGTTTGTTTTATATAGTTCTTGAACTATATCTAAAAAAGAAAGGAAATCTTAATAATATTCCTGTCAGAAATTACTTTGGAAATTTTCCTGTCAGTTTATCAGTCTGAAATGAGTTCCAGTAAGACAAATTCTCAAGACTCCAGCATCAAGAAAGAACTTCACTCTCTGATAATTATAGTCCAGCAACTTACAGCTAAGATGGATAAAATGGATATTATACCATGATCCCCCCAAAACGTGCACGCTGATTGGCCAGCGTGCCCGTTGTAAATCGAGTTATACTAATGGAAAAAGGTCCGTCGCCGGACTTTTTCCATTAGTATAACTCGTTTTAAACACTGTCTCGCTATGTTAAATGGGTTTAACATGGCGAGACAACTTTAAAAATAAGCAACGGAGATCTCCATTGCTTATTTTAAAGCTGTCTCGCATGTTAAACCCATTTAACATAGCGAGACAGTTAAAACGGAGAAAGCAAGATCTCCGTTGCTTTTTTTAGTGTCTCTCTATGTTAAATGAGTTTAACATAGTGAGACAGTTTTAAAATAAGTAACGGAGATGTCTGTTGCTTATTTTAAAACTGTCTCGCTATGTTAAACTCATTTAACATAGCGAGACACTAAAAAAGCAATGGAGATCTTGCTTTCTCCGTTGCTTTGCCAACTCTGATGTACTGCGCAGGTGCAGTACATCAGAACTACGCGGATGCCAGACATCTGCGGAAGGGCAGTAAACAGGCATTATACTATGCCATTATTTAAGAAAAGTAACAGTTTCTTTTCTTAAATAATGTCATGGTATAATAGCAATAACCCACTTCTGGGTGTGGGTAATGCTAAATTTACCCACGGTTGGCTGTTTGGTCCTCGGGCTTCGCCCTCGGGACCAAACCACGCCAACCGTGGGTAAATTTAGCATTACCCACACCCAGGCATGGGTTATTGCTATACTAAAATAGACACTTTCATAGAAAAAAACTACAAAACAAATATACTTGTTACATATGGACCTGCAACAACAGAAGATCCAGATGACAGGCATAGAAGAAGCTGTGAATGACATGGAAAATAGAATACAAGAAGAGGAAATCAACATTGAGTTTCTGCTGAAACAAAATACACATTTACAAACAAAGCTGGATGACCTGGAAAATAGATCTAGGCGCAATAACATTAGGATTTTTGGACTGCCAGAAAATATTGAAGGTAACAATATTACTTCTTTTTTAACAACATGGCTCTCTAAAACTTTAGATTTACCAGAAGCATTCTCTTTTGGTATCGAAGAGCACATAGATCTATAGCTAATACTAACTCTAACAAAACTATCCTAGATCAGTTATAGTTAGATTTCTATCATCTTTGATAAAGAGATGGTTCTTAAATCTGCTTGGGCTAAAGCTCCTGTTAAGATTAATGAAACAACTGTGCGTTTTGACAATGACTATTCTTACATGGTATTAGCTAAAAGAAAAGTTTTTCTGCCACTAATAAGGGAGCTTAAAAAACACAGTTTAAGACATACCTTCTGTTTCCTGCCAAGCTTAAAATCTTTCTTCCTGATGGTCCTAAAATTTTCGATGACTTAGACTCTGCTTTACTGTTTATCAAAAAAAATAAGATTTTGGAAAAATAGTAGAAATGGAATGGGCTAGTTCTGCGTTAAAGAGACTGGCAACTGAAAATTCTTGGCAGACTTCAGAGTGGGAGAAGAGACTAATGAACAAATGATTTGTACTATGTTTTTTTTTCTCTCTCATCATTTTATTTTATTATTAACCTTTTTAAATATAGTTCCTGCATTTCCAAGAAGCAACAAATATTTTGAAAAAGATTTAATCAAAGTTATTCTCTGTGTGCAAAGAAATGTTTAGTTTCATAACTAGTCAAAATATCTGGAGATTTAATGGCAAGCTGTGATTTAACTTGTTTCTCTTTCTGAAGAGGAAAAATAAGGTCAGTAATTTGATACATTTTTTTTTCCTTTAAAAGTTTATATGTTCTTCAAATGCTATTCCTAATTATACTTTCTTGATTACACTGCTTATGCTTGTTTGTAAATAATCTGTCATGCTTTAACTAATAATAATTAGAACTAAATAATAGTAAATAATATGTTTTATTTTTAACTCTATTAATATAAACAGTAAGTAACATTATATTGTATATACTTCTTATAGCTTTCTCTTACATTTTTTTTTATTTTTGCCTTACACCCTTTTACTTTCTACTCTCTTTTCTTTTCTTTATTAATATATAGAAATGCTTTTGATCATATAGACACAGTAAATAATAAGATTTGCATAGGAGTTGAGTTGGGACAAAAATGTTGAGTTTTGTTACTTATTAATAATTTTGGGCTTGATTTCACTTACATAGAGTCTGTAATAACCTGTAGAATGCATTGTGAAGGTTTTGTCATGTTTAGATGCATTTACACTGCTAAATGAATGTTTGTCACTAGTTTTTAATAAGTTTCCCACCAAAATGTTAAGAGAGACAATCTGGGATGTGGGCTGTCTCATGCACAGTGTCCATGAGCTACTTCAAAAGCTTCAACTCTCAGAATTCTCACAGAGAAGCTGAAAGCAGCTAGTCTCACATTTGACCTAGATATCACACTGACACATCACAGATACAGGAATGACACTACCTAATTATACTTTCTTGATTACACTGCTTATGCTTGTTTGTAAATAATCTGTCATGCTTTAACTAATAATAATTAGAACTAAATAATAGTAAATAATATGTTTTATTTTTAACTCTATTAATATAAACAGTAAGTAATATTCTATTGTATATACTTCTTATAGCTTTCTCTTACATTTTTTTTTATTTCTGCCTTACACCCTTTTACTTTCTACTCTCTTTTCTTTTCTTTATTAATATATAGAAATACTTTTGATCATATAGACACAGTAAATAATAAGATTCACATAGGAGTTGAGTTGGGACAAAAATGTTGAGTTTTGTTACTTATTAATAATTTTGGGCTTGATTTCACTTACATAGAGTCTGTAATAACCTGTAGAATGCATTGTGAAGGTTTTGTCATGTTTAGATGCATTTACACTGCTAAATTAATGTTTGTCACTAGTTTTTAATAAGTCTCCCGCCAAAATGTTAAGAGAGACAATCTGGGATGTGGGCTGTCTCATGCACAGTGTCCATGAGCTACTTCAAAAGCTTCAACTCTCAGAATTCTCACAGAGAAGCTGAAAGCAGCTGGTCTCACCTTTGACCTAGATATCACACTGACACATCACAGATACAGGAATAGCAGATTAATAATATGTGTCCTATGTCCCAAACATATACATTACTATAACTCATTTAATTCATCTGATTGACAAGCATAAATAATTTTATAACTCTATACTGGAAGAAATTGTCATGTGATATATTTTAAAGCAGTAGTATAGCATGTTTGTAAAATCTGGATACTAAAATGTGTTTGCTGTGCATTATTTTGTATAAAGCAGACAGATTTATTGAAGGGACAGCAATGTAAGATGGTGCTCAGTAAAGATACAACTCAGTGAGATCAGATATATATATATATATATATGTATGTGTGTGTGTGTGTGTGTGTGTGTGTGTGTGTGTGTGTGTGTATGTGTGTGTGTGTGTGTGTGTGTGTGTGTGTGTGTGTGTGTGTGTGTGTGTGTGTGTGTTTCTTTGTGTGTATGTGTATGTGTGTGTGTGTGTGTGTATGCATGTGTATATATATGTATATATATGTATATGTGTATATGTGTGTGTATGTGTGTATGTATGTATATATATATATATATATATATATATATATATATATATATATATATATATATATATATGTGTGTGTGTGTGTGTGTGTGTGTGTATGTGTGTGTATGTAGATATGTATATAAATGTTTCTGAGAATCTGCTTAACTATGAAGTATGATTTATAACAATTTCTATGAATACAATATTTTATTCTATTGGCAATAATGAGTTTGAGTAAATGCTCATATACAAGCAATTCAAGGTTTTTTTGGAAGCTGTTAACTGTATTTACATGACAGAAAATAGATGCATCCTAATATATGTAATGTCTGAATCATATTAGCCAAGGTTTTTGATTTAAATGAATGTTAGAACTTATTTTCTCTCCTCTTGATTTCTAACATCAAGATTATTTGAATGCTATTTGAATACAAGTGTTTTATATTACATGGATGTATATAGTAGTATGAACAGTTTAAAAAAAAAAAAAAAAAAAAAAGGTTTATTTTAGTTTATATGATGCTGTTTTACCAAATGTGTAGTCTTGTCTTGCTAGATAATTGAATTGAAAACTGTTAACTTCAGTTAAATATAACTAGTATTAAATTGATAAGGTGGTAGCTGACGTACTGCTGCTTAGGGTAGGGGGTTAACTTGAGTGGTAAATACTACTCTAAGTTGGAGTTTATAACTCCAGGCTGGATGCAAGGTTTAATCCTTACATTATTTTCACTTGTTCATTGTTATTTGTATATAGTTTTGACATCCACAATATATTTTGTATATTCATTGTCACTACAAACAAAATTGAATCCTATACGAAATCCCATAAGAGATTCAATAAATACAGCTATGTTTAAAGGTACACCAAAAGGAGGAGATGTAACATTACTTATCTTGTTATTTGTTATTTTGATCATAAGATTCTTAAGTTTTAAAAATGCCAAATGACATCTTTAAAATGAATTTCTTTAAACATTAATGGATTGAATCTTCTTCTTCTTCTTCTTCTTCTTTCGGCTTTTCCCAGTTAGGGGTCGCCACAGCGGAGCACCTTGTCCGCACAGTAATTGGCAGGGGAGTTTTACAGTGTCGAGTTGCCAGCCCGGCGCCCAACCTTCCACAGAAGGCACACTCACATGCACACCTAGGGCCAATTTAGAGTGTCCAATCCACCTGCAGCATGTCTTTGGGATGTGGGAGGAAACCGGAGCACCCGGAGGAAACCCACGCGACCACAGGGAGGACATGCAGACTCCGCACAGAAGGCACCCCAGCCGAGGATCGAACCGGAGAACCTCTTGCTGTGAGGTGGCAATGCTAACCACTGCACCACCGTGGCCGCCCACATTAATGGATTGAATAATCCATGTAAAAGGGCAAGCCTAATAAGATACATTAATTTACATAAGGCCAACTTAGTCTTCCTACAAGAAACCCATCTCTTGAAAAAAGATATTGATAAACTAGCCACAAACAAATATACAGTATTGGTTAGTTCAGAGCACACTCAGAAAAAAAGAGGAGTGGCTATTTTATGGAATAAAAGTATGCCCATTCCTAAAACCATTAAGTCTTATCAGGATGACAAAGGAATGTTTTGTATGGTTACAATACAAATGAATGGGAAGACTTACACTTTAATTAATGTATATTGGATACCTGGAATTGGTATTAATACAGTGAAACATCATCTTGATAAGATCATATCATTCTCTATAGGAGATATTATTTTAGCTGGTGACTTTAATTGTATACTACATGAAAGTGATACTACCACTATAGGAAAGAGAAGAATTACATCTAATGCAAAACATTTAAAGTATTTTGCTAATTCTTATCATTTGAATGATATTAATAATCAGATAGATTCAAAATCATTACCATACACCTTTTTTTCTAACAGATACAAAACTTATTCAAAAATAGATAGGGTCTTTATTTCTAACCAGATGGTAACAGATTTAATTAATTCCAAAATCATTTCATGTCCTATATCTGATCATAATTCAATTGTTTTGAATTCATGATAAAAATACTCATAATGTTCAGATCAAAAGGATACCAGCATACTTAACTCAACTAAAAGACTATAAAGAATATATACTTTCAGAAGTAAAACATTTTTTAGACATAAATAACACTCCTGAAGTCTCCATTGTTTATGTTTGGGATGCCTTAAAATCATAACTATATGGACAAAGTATCAGATGGTATAATAATAAAAGGAAATCTTGGGATAAGGAATTGTTAGATATTCAAAGTAAATTCGACTCTTATAAACATAATAATAAAGAAAATATTATGGACAAGAAAGTTATTGAAGAAATAAACAAACTAAATGAGAAATACAAAGAAATTTTAACTCATAAAGTTAAAATAACTTTAGAGAATACAAGTTTTGTCTTATTCAATAAGCCCCAAATACTTACATAGACTTAAAAATAAAACAAAAAGGTTGAATAAACAAAACCATATCAAAGAAATCTTTTCTCTAAGGAAAAAGAAGAATGTTTCTAGTATACCAGAAATACTAGTTGAATTTAGAAATCACTTTCACAAAATTAACCATAATAATATTAACATGGAACCTAAAGATAAAATAAAGGAGTTTATAACCACAAATATGAATAAAAAGCTTAATAAACAACAGATTAAACTATTGGACAAGAGTATTTCATATACAGAAGATATTACACAAATAAATAAGCTTAAATCAAACAAAGCACTGGGTAATGATGGTATTATACCAGAGATATATAAAATCCTTTCTAAAAATACATATTCATTAATACATAAGGTTTTTATTTTGGCCCAAACTGAGTTAATAACCCCCCCATCTTGGCAATATACATTTATTTCGCCAATTTTAAAACCTAATAAAGATCCAACTAGATGTTCTTCATATCAGCCCATCTCATTACTTAATGTTGATTATAAAATGTTTATGAATATCTTTGCTGATAGATAGAAGACAATCATTCCCGGCATTATAGATATAGATCAGACAGGCTTCATTGTAAATAGAAATACTTTTGATAATATAAGAAGAACTTTAACATTAATAGATTTTGCAAATAGGAAAAAGAAAGATTTAACACTTATTAGTCTTGATATAAGTTCAGCATTTGATTCAGTAAGTTGGGACTATCTGTTTACCTTAATGAAGTGCACAAACTTCTCGGATGCATTTGTAAATCTAATTGAACATCTATACAAAGGAACGTTGGCTTATATTAAGGTAGGAACATATGTTTCACAAAAAATACCCATTCTTAAAGGTACAAAACAAGGATGTCCACTTTCTCCACTATTATTCACTTTAGTAATGGAGCCTTGGGCTAATTTGATCAGAAACAGTACTGACATAGAAGGTTTTGAAATAGATGAAAATACAACATCCAAAATTCAACTTTTTGCAGATGATGTTCTAATTACATCAGCAGGATCTAATTCTTCTATACAGTCTGTATATGATAACATGATGAATTATTTCTGGTTTAATATTCAATGAAGAAAAAACTAAAATACTACCTATATATACACGAAAAAATATTCTCATTAGTGATTTTACTAAATATGTACTCAATTCAGGTCAGATAACTTATTTAGGTATAATACTATCTAAAGATATTAAATCTATTATATATAATAATTATAATACCTGTTTTCTTAATATACAAAATCTTTTTAATACCTGGAATAATATGTTTTTTACTATGGAGGAGAGACTTATAATTATTAAAATGATAATATTCCCCAAGATTTTATACTTAATACAATCAATAATACTTCCACCTACAAAAATAATTATCAAGAAACTGAACACACTAATGTTAAATTTCTTATGGGCACCTAATAGACCTAGGATTGCATTAAAGAAACATACTAATAGCTGGTCTCAAGGGGGTATTTCTTTTCCAGACTTTAATTTATATACTATCTCTTCTATTGTAAAAGTTATTACTTTATTAATAGATCAGTCATATGTCACAAAATGGAAAGATTATTGGGAGCTAATTAGTATACACTTCATGAAAATCTCCTTAACACATAAAAATATGATTGTAAATAACTCCATGTTATGGTTACTAAAGGAATTTTGTACTTCACCTATTATACCTAAACATATGGTTTGTTACTCATTAAATATTATTATTAGTTATCGTAACTTTATATTCATGCACCCTAAGTATAGGGAATGGAATTTTATTGTATTTCCTATAATGTATACTCAGGGTATGCTTTTGTCATCTACTTCTGAAGGAACTCATTTAGCTATAGATAATGATCTAAAGTACTGGTATCAGTTGATATCTGATAATAAAGTTAAAAATCTAGATTTCTTAAAACAAGAATTTGATCTAAGAGAAACTTGCTGGTTAGAGGTTCAGATCTTTAGACAACATCTCATTAATAAAATAGATTTAATGTCTATAACTGTTAAAGAATCTATTCCAACACTGATTGATTACTTGATATTAAATTTACAACATAAAGTTTCTGATAAAGGTAAACTTTCATACATACATAAAGTTATCAGACAAGAAACTTTTTACAGTGTAGATTCATACTGGAATTATTTCACTTCTATTAATGGGGACCCACCAAATCAACAAGATAAACAATATATATTGGAATCTGCTTATAGAACTACGTCTTCCATTGTCTGGAGACTTTATACATGGAAATTTTTACATAGATCTTTTTATACACCTTTGATGATGAATAAAATAAATAATAAAGATAATCTATATAAGAGATGTAATGTAGAAATTAATGCTGACTGGGCTCATATGTTTTATGATTGTATAAAACTGAAAGAATACTGGAAGTCAATTAATGAATTTTTGCAGGCTCTTTTTACAGATAATTTCATTATTTCTAAATCTCTTATATTATTCAACACACCTGTACCTCAAAGTGTTAAAAAGGTTAAGCTTCCCTTGTTATGGTCTATTCTAGCAGTGGCTAGGAAAATAATAACTAGAAATTGGATTTCAGATACACCTCCTTCGTTCAATGAATTTAAAAATGTTATGAATATAGTGTGCCATATGGAAATAAACACAATTAGGACTAGAACAAATAGAAAAACATCTTATTTTATTGTATGGGATAATTTACAAAATTTGTTAAAAAAATTTTAATTTCAATAGCATGGTATTTTAGTTTAATTAATTGATCTGATTGTAGTGGATGTCTTTGTAAATACTTTAGTTGTTTTGTTGAATATTATAATAATACCTATTTTTAATTACTTGTATAAAATTGTAAAGATATTTCTCTTATATGTTAAAACAATAAACCTGTTTTGAAAAAAAAAAAGAAAAGTCCTTACTAGAAAATGGAAATCAAAGTCTAAACGAACTGTAACTGACATACTGAATATTGTTAAATATATAAATTAAGAGGAGATGGGATTTTTAGATAAGGGGAGGAGCAAATTACACATAAATAAATGAAATTTGTGAGTAAACTACATGCAGAAAAATGTTCAGAAGGAGTGAATTTAATGGAAGGCAGAAATTGATCAATGTGTTTAATGATGGAGTGAATGACAGTTGTAAAGAAAAAACATGGATGCAATGTATAATGCATGAAAAAACATTACTGTGGTTTGTTTTCTTTTCTTTTAATGCACATCTGCCTATGTCTTAAGTCATAATTTAATAACTAAAAAAGAATTTCTGGACAAGACACAAAATAATGGGGAAACAAAGTTCGAAAATCAGGGACAGTTTTGAATATTACTCTGATTTATTTAAAAGTTAATAAAACTATGGGTTTTGAATCAGCATGCATTTCCTTATCACTAAGAAGTATGAAACTAAGTTCTGACATTATTGGCAGACTGTAATCCTCAGGGATTTACCAGAAAATCAAAAATTTTATGAGGGGACAGGGCAAAAAAAGTTTCATTATGCAAAGTACTGGAGAGCTGAGACGTATGTTGCACAGCCTCAAGGAAAAAACTAACTCCAAACACAAAACTGATTACGATCCAAATATTTTCTTTTACTAAAAGTGACTTTCTGCCCTTTCACTGACAGGTGCATTCAGCAAATACAGCCCATTCTGTATAATAAGTGCCACTATCAAGGAAAGGCAGCTGGTTTACATTAAGCATACTATTCCTCTCTGGTACAGAATAAAACTCTTGTCTAGTCCTTCACTGCGAGTATTTCTATTCCTGCACTTGGCATTGTAGTCAAGAGCATGTAGCATGAGAAGGTCATGTAGGAATATGCTAATTCAATTTGATCCATTCACTTCTGACTTAAAAAAATACTGATGCAGAAGTGTTTTCCATTCAGCTGTTCAAGCCATAGGCTGTTGAAGACTCGTGGGACGGAGGGTGAGAGGGGCACTTAGTGATCTAAAAAGGGAACTTTTTTATAACTATTTACTACCACAACATAGGTTCAGTTGGAGGACATTTTAAGCTTAGCCAATTCCCTTTTGGTGCTTGAATTAACATTTTCTGATTGGTCTTACCTATCCCATGGCTGATAATTGTATATTAGCCCTAGTGAGAATAACTGTGATCATACCATAGATAATTTGAGGGAACCCATGTAAGGGATGCAGCATCTAGGAACTGCTTCTATACATTAGTGGCATGAGGGGCAATCCTGGAGTACATTTTCTTTTACCAATCCTTAGATCCAAGCTGCATTTCAATATTGACGGATGAGCTTTGTTTTATTTTTATGGATAGTCTATTCTGAACAGTGGTAGCCTCTGTGATATATATCCATCTCTCCACAACATTCAGATTAGATACCTGGAGTGAGTATTTCGGATAGCATTTGACTTGCCGATGTTCAGTAGGTCCATCTGCATTAGGTCAGAGGATGCCTTGTATGCCAGACATGTCACCTCTAAGCACTCTGTAAGATATTGAGTATAGTAATAAATCTTTGAGGTGGTCCATGCTAGGCTTATTGTTTTGAACTTGTATGCTATTAGTAAGGTATCTCTGAGGGTATTCCGATTGTTGCATCGGGCTGGACAGATACATGCCAAAGTGGGTATTATACAAAATGACTGACCTAATGAGAGCTTTGTAAAGGAGGACAACAGCATCTCTAGATTTAGTCATAATCAATTTGTTTATAAGCTGTACAATATAGAAAGGCTTTCATATGACTCTGGGCACATGTTGGTTAAAAGTTTGGTCGCTGTCCACACAAGTTCCCAAATGCCAAACAATTGGATCATTTCTCAGAGGACATTGTAATGATTTTGACATCAGTTATTATTTGGGGCAAACCTTCCTGCATGATGTTTAGGTCATTTGTGGATTCAATAACTGCTCTTAGCTCGCAGTCATCTCAGTCTTAGCTGGCCAAAGCCCTTTGGTATTCCCTTTTACTTTAGAGATGTATATGCCAAACAGAAAAAGTCTCAGCACTGAATCTTGGTGGACTCCATTGGTGACTAGTCTCTTCCCCTGTTTTGATTTCTTGCATCCTGTGGGCAAGTTGGCAGTCCAGCTAGTGATGCAAGTGTTTGCTCCTACATTATTTATCTTTTATATTACACCTGAGTAAGTGATTGTTTCAAAAGGCTTGGCCATGTCAAGGTAATGTGGTGTGAACTGTTTTACCTTCGTCCATTGCTTTGGTAACAAGAGTAAAGCTTAAAATTGGTCCTTCATTTTGAGCCTTTTACACTTTCCTCTGAGCTATTTTCAAACACATTTTTAGGACCATGCATACATGTATGCATTCTTTGATTCACCTTCCTGATGTATTAAATTATATTCCTTGTATAATACAGCACCTTTTGTTAGAATGTGTTTTAAATTTGTAGTTTTAAACAGTGTTCTAGTAAGCAATGAAACAAAATGTATGAACCAATAATGCCCAAACTACCCATTTCAGAAAAATTCAACCATAAAAGGCCACTCAAACTTCTGTCATTACAATCCACCAATATCAATATATATGCAAAATGTCTGCAGAAGTCATCTAAATAATTACAAATTAAAGGGATATCTAACTAAAGAAAAGGTTGCTACTAGGAAGCAACTTCATATTTCATTGTTTCATCTACAAATAAAGTGGCTGTTGCCCTTGAAGAATAAATTGCCTATGTTACATTAAAAATGATAAGCTAGTAATATTGCAATAGGGAATGGTTGGCAAAATGATAACAGGTTCATAGTTACTAGGTAACTCCTCTAAAGGAGGACATTCACAGGACTGTAGCATCTGCTTCCTTTAAAGTACAATACAGTAGAGTATCATCAATCCATTTGCATACTGTGGGAGTAGAACCCACAGCCTTCTGCATCAAAAGTAAGGCTATTACCTGTTGTGCTACTAACAATACAATCAGATTTGGAATAAGCAGCACTAAACTTCTCTTCCCCTGAAGCTCTCAGCTCCCTGTAAAAGTTTTTATTTATTTAACATTTTTTTACTGGGAAATCCAAACTTGGAACAAAGTCAATTTTTAGCAGAGGCCCAGGGAGAAATTTTCCAGATGAATGTCTTTGCACCATGGGTGGAAACCACAGCAAAACCCACACAAACACAGGGAGGACATACAGACTCTAAACAGAAGGCCCCACGGCCAAGAATCAAACCAGAGAGCCTCTTGCTGTGAGGCAACAACACTGCCACTTCACCATCCACTTGACACAACTAAAGTTCTTAGTTTCACAGCAGAAGAAATCTGGAAAAAGCCAACATTTATTTTGGGAGGGGGGTGGCAAAGGCCCAAAACCAAGGACACATTTTAAATATTGCTTGTATAATCTTAGAAAGTTGCTAAAATAGTGTTTTGTGTTACCAGGTGTTTCCAAAGATCTGCCAGAAAACCACACATTTTAAGAGGCACAGACCAAAAGTATGAGCCAAATATTCTGTAAAAATCTAGACAGTTGAGAGCTATGGACTGAAATATCTGAATCACAAGTGGTGGTGTAGGTAGAAAATGCAGGCTAGTGTACCTAAGGTACAGGGTTTGAGCCTGGGTAATGCTAACCACTAGTTATAAGTAACTTTGCAGCAGCCACAGTATGCCCAGTAATGACTCCTGCAATTCATATGGAGTTGCATGTACAGGTAACATATGTAAGTGTGATTGTAATTTTTTTTTTTTTTTAAACCCATTGCCCCTACTACTACTACTACTACTAATGGGACTGTCTGGGAATCCTTCTTCCACAGTGCCCTCATTTCTGTGTGTCTCTCTGTACATAAGAGGCTGTAGTCACTGGGTGCGGTTATTTTAATGATCAATGCTACTTTTGTCTTCTTTTCATGGACTACTATATCTGTTTTTCTCGTATCTACTTTTTTAACTGTTGGTAATGGGTGATCCAGCGAGATATTAACTTAATCATTTTCTATAATGCTCTGTGGCTCATGTTTCAGTGTTTTTCAGCAACTTCAATACTATATTACGAATAGTTATTCAGTATGGTCAAGGTTATGATAAGAAAGCATGAGGATGACTGCCAGCAGGATCTTATAAAAGCATACATTGTTCTTCCTGGTCAGACAGCTGAAATTAAATAATAATTTCATTTATACTGTGTAATTTTACTATAAAAATATGAGCTCTCCATTAGCTTGGAAAGGCACAGTTTTATTTTACTTGGTCACCTGTGATCATGTTTCTAAATAAAGAGATTTTTTGCTTGGCTAAAATCTAAGTTTTGTGTCTTTCCTTAACAAGAACAAACTGCTGACTGAGAGAACTGGTGTAACTTATTTACTTCTACACACTCTGATATATGATCAATGGCCACCAGTAGATGAGAAGAAAGGATAGTGTCAGCAACAAAAGAGAATCCCTGAACTCACCTATACAGACACACACAGACACACACACAGACACACACACAGACACACACACACACACACATACACACACACACACACACACACACACACACACACACACACACACACACACACACACACACACACACACACATGCAAGCATGCATATGCATGCATAGATTAGTCCTGCTCATGCAAAGAAATTAATTTACATAGCAGATGTTAACCAAGCAGAAATAAGTTTGTTTGATTCATTTCTTGATAGCACTGTAATCATGTTCAGAAATGCAGAGGGAGTAGGTATGAAGCAGAGAAATAATCCTTGATGAGGCACCTGCCCATCAAAGGTTACCACAGATTTACTAGCTATGCCCCCTTCTGACCAGACTATAAAGTAGTTACACTGCCACCAGACATTTCAAAGCCAGCTACTCTAAGGCTCTCACAATGGTACCCAATTATGCTGAGTGAAATTAATATTAATACAAATGATATTGTTTGGCCAATGTGGTAAGGCTTTCAGGAGTGACCAGAGTTACCACCAAACATATATAAGTACTCTCAGAGATTAAAATATTCTCTGAAAGACAAGCCACAATGAAAAATTTAAATATATTTAATAATAAATAATAAAAGAACATGAAAATGCTAAATATCTATTTACAACAAACACCATAGTTTCAATCACAGGAAATATTAAAAATGACACAGATGGACAGGTTCACACAGTTACAGAAAAAGACAATATTTAACTAATCTCACTACATTTTCATGACCGATCTAAAAAATTATTACTCTCTGGTTACTTACTGCAGCAAGGCAAGATAAAGTAGGTGAGGGGTCCTTCCTTGTCAAGTTAAAAAAACAGACTGTTCTCAGACTTCAGTCTTACCTAGTATTAACCAATATTTTTAGTGATGGATTACAGGATGACATCACATATATCTGGTCATCTGACTTCTGGTTTCCATGCTTACCCCCCTTGGCTAGAAGCTGTCAGGATTTATCACGTACATATCAACAATACACACACACACACACACACACACACACACACACACTTACACTCAGCCTTGCTAAGGTCTGCTGCAGCTCCTGGAAGCCATTAAACAATTTAAAACCTCCACCTATCCAGAGTAGCAATTAGTTCACCCCAATGACAATGCAGAAAGCTTCCTAGTACAGACATTTTGTCTCTGGCTGCATTGAGAACTGTAAGATACAATTTTTATTGCCTAAGCCAAGTAATTTAATTTCAAATTACTTTCAGAGTTTGAGATTAACCTCTTTACTTCCAGTATTCTCTGTTAAAACATATACATTTAAACATTTACAATGATACCTGTATATTTCTTTTTCTGCCCAGCAGGGCATACTGTTGGTACATTTTTTTACACAAGCAGCTTTACAAATACATTTTTCAACACAAGCATCTGTACAAATCAGTTTGATATACAAATTACATATAATTCTTTTAAAAATTCCAGCTAGCTCTGCTTGCATATGTTACACAACCACTGCCTTACCTGTCCTGGCATAAGTGGCAATGCCTCACATCATCACAGTGATGCAATGATTTTGTTACCTTATACACTATACCTTATAAGGTATACTTATAAGGAGATGCATATCTTATCCAGCACAATGAAAAGTGGAGAAACTGGTGGGTCAAGTGGTCTTTGTAGCCAAACACTATATTTAGTGTATGGTAGAATGTTATTCAGGCATTCACTCAAGTTTTTAAGCTGCTCAATAATGTCCTAAGTAAATGTTTGCACCAGCTCATCAGATCAATGAAATAGCTGGTATATACAACAACACAAGCCATATCTGACCTCTACATAAGTAATGGTTATCAGATACATTAGGTACTCCACCATACAGCAAAAGCAATAATGATAAACACGTTAGAAAAAAAAAGCAATTTGCCTGTACAGGATATCTAATGCATGGTGGCCACTCTGTGCCAGCATGAATCACACCTCTGTAGAACCACACAGCTTGTTTTATCACAAGTACAGGAGTGCAACTATATACAGGAAAATGCACTGCAGATGATAAACTGAATGCACTACTTTCAGCTCCACCAGTTTTTATAATGAATGTCATCGGGGGCGTAGCATCTCTCCAAATAGCTCATAAATATGAAAGACTGGTGACCGCATCTTGTGAGGGTTTGGTAATCTGTGCAGGATTAGTTTCTATAGCTTACACCTTGTGTGATAGCAAGTTAGGCTTTGGCTCCCCAGTAACCCTAAATAGGATTAAATGGCTAATCGGAGAATGAATGAATGCCATGCTTTCACCGATTAACCAGTATAATCATTCAGGTACTAAACGTGACTTGTTCTGGCTAGTACAAAACAGAAAATGAAACTGACTTTTATCAGGAATTGATACAAAATAAGCAGCATAAACAATCTTCCAGCTTGAACACAGAAAGGGTATTGCTCCTGAAGGAATAAATGACATAGAGAGGGAAGGAGTGAACTCAAAAGTGATACTGTAAATGTACACAAGCAATGGTGCAGGCAGATAGGTAGCTATTTTACTTCATAAATGACTGTCACGACCTTCTGTTCCTCTCATATCACAGGCTGCAGAGGTAACTTCCTCACATTCAGACTTCTGATCACAGCACAGCATCTGCACCACCGAATAATACCCAATTATGTTAAGATTTATACAGAAACATACATTACAATAAATTAGCTAAAAACAAACCACAAATTGCATTAAGCTTTTTTACTTGCAAGTCATATTAATGGCACAGGTAAGTTGCCATACAATATTAACTTAATCAGACTTTTTGTATATCCTACTGTGTGCCTGGACAAAGGCAGTTAGTGGTGCTGAGTGCTGACACATGTTTTGTTTGTTAACAATCCCATGCCTGTTAATTCAAAGCCATATTAAATGGAAAGATATGCCCTATTCAGACTGAATTTACTGCCAAAAGAAACTCAGTAGAAATGCACTGACGTCATCTTTTTACTTTTAACATACCACACCTTAGCACTACTTCGTGGTAATGAAGTGATCATGTTTACAAATCTTGAACCACTTTAACAAGGAAAAAAAAACAATTAAACAATTAGATAGGGTGTAAACTAGTTTGACACAAAGTGAAGCAAAAGCACAAAACTGAAGTAGTAACCATAGATACCTTGCACCCACAAATTAAGCAAATCATGACTGCATTGCTGCTGTATATATTGTATGCACTGAATCTGTTTGACAATATTAAAGCACGGTATTCTCAAAAGTCATTTGACTGACCTTAGATTACTGAGCGACTCCTAATGAAAAACATTAGCACCTCTGCCAATACCAGTCCACATTTGAATAATCCAGTTCCACTTAGCCTAGAACAAGCAGATACCCTCCGTGTTCAAGCGACTATGTGATTTGTTTGTTGGTGCGCGTGACTGTAGTTGTTCCACCCATGTCTCTTGAGCAGACTAGTCTCATGTAGAACATAATAGTGACTTCATGCTCTAAATATATAATATTTTACAGAACACATGAAATATCGGATTCTGTTAAAGGTCTGCAGATTTTGAGCTCGTACGAGTGAGACCTTCATCAGTTTACCAGTGCTTTTCCTTGCTTCTGTTCCTAATGCTAAGGATGGGAGACAGGCATGAGAAATAAATTATTCTGACTGGTTTGCTTGAGCTCATAGAACAATTTGCAGGACACACACACACATACATACACACACACACACACACACACACACACACACACACACACACACACACACACACACACACACACACACACACACCATATAAATAGTAAACGGAGCACCACTGCACTAGCCATATAAATAATAAATGGAGCACCAGCCATTTAAGTAATAAATGGAGCACCAGCCATATAAATAATAAATGGAGCACTCCTTACCATGGGTGACTCTGGCAGCAGGCTTAGCGCTTGCAGCAATAAGATTGGGAAATATATTTTCCGTGCACTTTTGAGTTTTAAAATTCACATTAGCGTGTGATGCACTCATGAGTCCTCCTTAAAGAAAAACAGGTCTTGCAGCTGTAAAAGTGTGGGGGGGGGCACACCCTCCCCCTTGCTCTATGGTTCTGGTGCGTATGGTTCAAGCAAGAGCAGTTTCTATATTTCATTAACTCTCCAGATGTTGCTTTGTTTGATGTTCCCTGTAGTCCTAGTATGTGGAGTATGCAGAGATGCTGACATTATCAGGCTTATCTTCTCACTTACCTGCATATACACAATAACCACAGATGCAAAGATGAGCTGTAGTGGAAGACATAGCTGCTTTTCAACCACATACTTAGCCTGAAGAGAAGGAGTCTGATGCTGCTAGGCTTAGTAGTGAGCAAACATCAGGGCTTCATAGACTGAAGTCCACTGTTTGTCTAAAAAAATTAAATCCTGCCTCTTTTTACTATGATACATGTTTGACTCCTTCTGTTCAGAGCTATAGTACACCAAACGGTGTAGCCAACCATACTTTAGTGTAAGCAACTGAGAACATTTTATGTCCTTCTATTCATATACTGCAATATTCATCACATATGGGAGTTCGCCTACAGCCAACTCGTTCATCCAACCAGTATAGAAAAGTCTACATCCTACTGCTAGATATGTGCGACACCGCACATCCTCTCATATACATCAGTCATAAAGGAATGTAGGGTAAAAAGCAGACATCAGCAATCACCAACCCCAGAACTTTTCTGCTGCCTGTCAGATCACCTGCTTCAAATGTTCACTCATCAGATTAGTGTTGAACTGTGGTTCAGATAAGTACTTCATTGGGGTTTTTTTCCTTTCTAATTTTCTTGCTTTTGCTACTGCTTATTTGTGGGGTGATTTCATGTCAGCTAAGAAGGGCAAGTGTTAGTATGGACGGCAGATTACACATAAAGACACCCATGACCTTTGTTTGTTCTGTCTAGGCTCAGACCACGACCAAACTGCCTGTGATATTTATAAATCATTCGACCCCAAATCTCTAAGGAGCTGTCTAGCTCACTTAAACTGTTAAAATCCAAATATGTGGTGTAGTGTGAATAACAGAAGACCATGAACCAAATAGAAAATGCACCAAACAAGCCTGTATACGAACTCCATTTATTGCAGTAAAAACACATCAAGATTAAGTGCTTTCGTCTTTCACATAGAAACCTTCAGCAGAATAAAACACACTGATTTGAGAACCATCTTTATACCAGTACATGTTACATAATACATAAAACTGAGCCAATGATATGGTCAAAAAAAATCACATGAACAATATTAATTAGACAAAATGTTAATATTCAAACTGACCTAGCTTGCTACAAATAGAAAACTATTATATATTAAATACTTTCAGCATATTTCTAAAAAAAACAGGCACAGTAATGCATATAAAATGTTAAAATACTTTTAAAGTTTCATAGATTTTTCTTTCAGGGCTGGAAGAATAGTCAAGGAATCATTTATACCTGGAGGGAAATTAGCTGGTAGTCTGAGTTGCCACATCAGCTCTTTTTTGCTTAATAAATTCTTCCAGTCACCCCCCCCCCCCTTAAATCTATGTCCACTGTATTCAGAATACCAAATTTAAAACCTATAAAGTTAGAACAAGCGAGGGAATGCCTATATAATGCATTTGTATCCTTCTTGTTTTTGATGTCATTTACATGCTCATAGATTCTGCTTTTCAACCCCCTCTCCATTTTCCCTCTATGTTGGGTAAACTAGTAAAATGAAAAAAAGTTTTCCACCACAACGAAAAGTTCACTGAGAAATTCTGTTAAAATGTAGGCTTTAATAAAACGAAGAAATAAAAAGCACAAATTGTGCTGTTAAAGTTGCAGGTCAAACGGGATAAGCGCTTTCAGTTAAGAAACCTTCTTCAGATCCTAGTCTGTGGTCTGACACTGCTAGAGACAAGCTTCCGTTACATGCAGCTGCTAATAGACTACTTTAAGCCACATGAAGATGAGGTTTCTGCCCTTATTGAATGTAAGCAAAAGCAAATGGAAACTATGCAACTACCCGATAGCTGCTTGTTTAAGCTAGAAACCCTGCAAGATAAATTGGAAACCTATGAGAACAAATTGAAAAATATAAAAATTAACAGACTGAAGAGAGATTATTATGATTTTACTAACAGTCGCCTGTTTGAGTGGCCGAGGGATAAGAAAGCACCTGATAGAAAAGAACGCTCTGACAACATGGGAAATGTACCTGTGACATGCAGGACTTTTTCTAGTGTGAATATACACGCGGAAGTACATAGTAATATACACACTAATGGGCAACATCCTGACTTAGCCTCTCACAATACTCCTAATAATAGGACTAATGGTAGTATAGTTAACAATGACTCTGGTATGCTAGAGGTCATTACATCGCTAATGGAAAATGATAATGCAGCGAATGTAGACACTGCGTCGGCAGGAAGCATTCAGACTTCAAGTGAAATAGTTCCGAGCGTGATACCAAAGAAGGGATCTGTCCATGCACCTTTGTTACAACAACTCCCTTTTTTATTAACACAGAAAAATGTCGGGAGATCCAGGTCGGAAAGCAGAGAGAGGAAAAAGAGAAAGGTAACTTAGGAACCTCAATGAGCTTAGATGAATCAATTTCGTTGGTAATTAATATATCTGATTATGGATTGACAGCTACCCAAAAGAGTGTTCTGCAAAGAGGCTTGAGCTTTATTCCCTCAATACGTTCTGACCTGAGTGAGGTGGTGACAGACTTAAGGTGCTTTGGTAGGAACGTTACGTTGAAGTGTCTTTTTGACAATGAAAATACTGGTACAAACTATATATCGTCTGTGTTGAAAAAAACAAGTTTCTTTGTCCCCAGTAATCATCCCACTGTGGAGATGTTCTTACGGTTATGTGAGAATGAGGTGTTTGAACAGAGGTCAAGAGGAAAAAGTAAACACTATTACAATTTAACACAGGATGAGTTTCAGGCATTAAAAGAATTGCAAACAATGAAAGAAATTATTTTCAGGCCAGCTGACAAAGGAGGAGCTTTAATAGTGATGAATTCAATACAGTATGCCCAGAAAATGCAGGATATGTTAAGCCATAGTGATACATAACACAAAATCGAGAAATATCAAGTAGACAGATTGATTTCCTCAGTAAAGAATGTCTTATATGACGAATTAATGACTAGAGCAATTGATAAAAATCTGTATGACTTTCTTGAAGTGGTATATTCAACTATACCTGTTATCAAAGAGTTGCATAAGATTCATAAGAACAGTGTTGACCCCCCCTCTGACACCAATAGTTTCGGGGAGAGGTTGGGTCACTGAGCCCTTTTCAATCTATGTGGAAACTGAACTCAAGAAGTTGTTGCCTTTCACACATACTGTACTGAGGGACACTGGTCAGTTGCTGGAAAGACTGTATGAAAGAATGGAGCAAGAAAGCACTGTAGATAACCTCATTTTGGTGATGATGAACGTCAACAATTTATTCACTTGCATACCCAACAATCTAGGAATAGAAGCAGTAAGGGATTTTGCCTCTCATTTTGAAGTAATCATGGATGTGAATCTAGTCTGCAGCTTCCTGGAATTGGTCCTGGAGAGCAATGTGTTCTTCTATGGTGAGAGCTACTATTGGCAGAAATGTGGGGTAGCCATGGGCACCCCCTGTGCTAACAGCTATGCCAATATAGTCCTAGCTGGATAGGAAAGGCAATAGGGAATGGATATGAAAAATGAATGGAAGGAATGCATCATCTTTTACAATAGGTTTGTGGATGATGTTATATTCCTATGGAAGGGCAGTATGCAACGCCTAAATGATTTTGTCAACTATTTAACAAGTACGACTAGCTTTTTAAGATTCAAAGTGAAAACATCAGCAAGTGAGATTGAGTACTTAGATATGAGAATGTCAATGAATAATAGGAAAGGAATTGGCACGACTATATTCAGGAAACCAAATTGGAGGAACCATATGCTATACTACAATAGCACGCACCCGAGACATGTTTTTCAGAATATTGTTGAAACTCAAGTGACCAGGATATCCAAGCTCTGTACTGACGATGATGATTTTCTGCAGGAACAAGACAAACTCTTACAGAATTTTGCTTCAAGAGGCTATAATGAAAAACAATTAGTCATGAGTAAAGGCAAAGCAATGTCCATTCGATACAGCAAAGGGCAACCATACTACTCGAAACGGAAGCAGAGTGATGTGAAGAAAGGTGGGAACAGCAACAGTCTCAGATGCATGGTAACCTACAGCACTGACTCCTTTGATGTCCGTGAAATCATCAAGAAATTTTGGCCAGTCTTAACTTCTGACAGTAAAATTAAGAGAATTGTAGGAGAAACACCCAAGTTTGGTTATAAAAACAAGAAGAACTTAAAGGATTTACTGTGCAACTATGATGGAATACCTAACAAGCAGAGTACAGAAGGAAGAAATAGGTTAGGAACTTGGAAATGTGGCTGTTTGCAAAGCTTGCAGCCACATTAAATGTTCCAACAGTTTTGTTCACCCGGTAACTAACGAATGCTATAAGTTCTCTGGTTTTGCTAACTGCAACACCAAGAATGTTATATACGTTGGCACTTGTAATTTGTGCCAAGCCTATTATGTAGGAAAGACCAATAGAAAGTTTAAGGAATGGATACTTCGCCACCTGTTAGATATCAAGAATAAAGTGATAACCAATGCCCTATTTGGACATGTGTCTGAAAATCCAGGGCATTCATTTAGCTTTATGGTTATCTGGAATGTGACTACTAACTTCCGTGGAGGAGACATTGTCAACAAAACTGAAAAGGAAGAAAGCAAATGGATCATGAACCTCAGAGCTAATTTATTTCCAGGGCTCAACAGAGTCATCATCTTTTTTCGTCTGTTCCTGTTAGGGGTCATCTGCTTCCATTTCTTCTTGTCCTCTGCATCATGCTCTTTCACACCAACCGCCTGCATGTCCTCTCTCACCACATCCATAAACTTTATCTTAGGCCTTCCTCTTTTCCTCTTACCTGGCAGCTCCATCCTTAGCATCCTTTTCCCAATATACCCAGTATCCCTCCTCAGCACATGTCCAAACCAATGCAATCTCGCCTCTCTTGCTTTGTCTCCAAACTGTCCAACTTGAGCTGATCCTCTGATATACTGATTCCTAATCCTGTCCATCCTAGTCACACCCAGTGCAAATCTTAACATCTTTAACTCTGCCACATCCAGCTCTGACTCCTGCCTTTTTGTCAATGCCGCTACGTCCAACCCATATAACATAGCTGGTCTCACTAACCTCTTGTAGACCTTCCCTTTCACTCTTACTGGTACCCGTCTGTCACAAATCACTCCTGACACTCTTCTCCACCCATTCCACCCTGCCTGTACTCTCTTCTTCACCTCTCTTCCACACTCACCATTATTCTGAACTGTTGATCCCAAGTACTTAAACTTATCCACCTTTACCAACTCTACTCCCTGCATCCTCACCATTCCTCTACCCTCCCTCTCATTTACACACATATATTCTGTTTAAGCCCCTCTGACCTTCATTCCTCTCCTCTCTAAAGCATATCTCCACTTCTCCAGGGTCTCTTCAACCTGATCCCTACTCTCACTACATATCACAATGTCATCTGCAAACATCATAGTCCACGGGGCCTCCTGTCTGATCTCATCTGTCAACCTGTCCATCACCACTTTAAATAAGAAAGGGCTCAGAGATGATCCTTGATGTAATCCCACATCCACCTTAAACGTATCTGTCACTAACACCGCAGTCCTCACCAATGTCACACTACCCTCGTAATATCCTGTACCACTCTTACATACTTGTCTGCCACTCCCCACTTCCTCATACAATACCACAACTCCTCTCTAGGCACCCTGTCATATGCTTTCTCTAAGTCCACAAAGAGACAATGCAACTTCTTCTGACCTTCTCTGTATTTCTCCAACAACACTCTCAGAGCAAACATTGCATCTGTAGTGCTCTTTCCTGGCATGAAACCATACTGCTGATCACTAATCATCATCTCCCTTCTTAACCTAGCGTCCACTACTCTTTCCCATAACTTCAAGCTGTGACTGGTCAATTTTATCCCTCTGTAGTTACTGCAGCTCTGCACATCACACTTATTCTTAAAGATAAGTACCAAAACACTTTTTCTCCACTCCTCAGGCATCCTCTGACTTTCCAAAATGTCATTAAACAATCTGGTTAAAAATTCCACTACCATTTCTCCTTAGCACCTCCATGCTTCCACTGGTATGTCATCTGGGCCAACAACCTTTCCATTCTTCATCCTCTTCATAGCTGTCCTTACTTCCTCTTTGCTAATCTGTTTCACTTCCTGATTCACTATCCCCACATCATCCAGCCTTCTCTCTCTCTCTCATTCTCTTCATTCATCGGCCCTTCAAAGTATTCTTTCCATCTACTCAACACACTCTCCTCAACAGAGTAATTCCGATTAAACCTGTTTTGAAAGAGAGAACCTAATTAAGAAATGAAATGGAGGTTTAAGGAAGGCGGGCATCTGATTGCTGTATGTGATTGGTTGAGCAATTAAGGATCTTTATTTAACAGCAGTAAGTCAGGTCTACACACTAGGATCTGAAGAAGTTTTTTTAACTGAAAGCACTTATCCTGTTTGACCTGCAACTTGAACAGCACAATTTGTGCTTTTTATTTCTTCATTTTATTAAAGCCTATATTTTAACAGAATTTCTCAGTGAACTTTTCGTTGTGGTGGAAGCCTTTTTTCATTTTACTATTTTTGCCTATTAAGGCTTCCTCTGGAGGAGTTTTTTTTGGTTTGGTTGTTTATGTTAGGAAAATGGAGAAGTAGTTGAAAAGCAGAATTTTATAGGTTTTTAAATTTGGTATTCTGGATACAGTGGACATAGATTTGTGTGTGTGTGTGGGGGGTGACTGGAAGAATTTATTAAGCAAAAAAGAGCTGGTGTGGCAACTCAGACTAGCAGCTCCTTGACTATTCTTCCAGCCCTGAAAGAAAAATATATGAAACTTTAAGTATTTTAACATTTTTATATGCATATCTGTGCCTGTTTTTTTAGACATATGCCAAAGGTAGTTAAGATATAATAGTTTTCTAGTTGTAGCAAGATAAGTCAGTTTGAATATTTGCATTAATATTGTTCATGTGATTTTTTTTTACCATATCATTAGCTCAGTTGTATGTATTATGTAACATGCACTGGTATAAAGATGGTTCTCAAATCAGTGTGCTTTAGTCTGATGATGTTTTCTATGTGAAAGATGAAAGCACTTAATCTTGGTGTGTTTTTACTGCAATAAATGGAGTTTGTATACAGGCTTGTTTGATGCATTTTCTATTTTGCTTAAATTGTTCTTGAGAACCAGTGACTTAAGCACCTGGCATGGGAGATGGAGGTGACGTCGGGTCCTTCGGGCGAGCCATAAACTAAGAAGGCCGAGAAATCTTGGCCTAATCTACCAGCTGTGCCCTCTTTCTCAGGCATCCCTCCCAAGGCCAATATAAGCCCAGAGGTCATTCTGGAGTCGGTGGATGTCCCTTCAGAGGCTACCAGCATGTCCAAGAGGGAAGTGCAGGCATCTGACTCGGGTGAAAGGGGGAACCATCGCTTGTTATTTCCAAAGGTCCTCGGGGCATCACTCAAATCACTGTGCAGAGGATCATAGGATCATAGGAAGTTACTAGGCTATTGGCCCTGAGGCCCTTACAAGCATAACCAAGAATTTAGCCCATGTCCCAACAAGTCAGCACCCTATGCCACTGTCAAGCAGGGACACAGGTGGAATACCAGGGGTGTATTTTCTGTTCCCCATTCAGTTATCCATGTTGCGCTTAAAAAAGTTTAATGAGGTACTCTGCTTTACGTGGAGAGGAAGCCTATTCCACAAAAGGGGGAGTCTCTGGGACACAAATCTGTCCCACCAACAAGTCCTATTGATGTCCCAGGCCGGGTTGAGGTAGCGCATGCAGGTTACTTGAGTGGAGCTTGACTTGTGGATATGCAGCAGTCCCATCAGGGTGGGGTCTGAGATTGCTTTGTATGCCAGACAGAGGTCACCTCTGAGGAATCTGTAAGAGACTGAGTAGAGGGATAGGGCATTTTGCCTATCTGAGTAGGGTAGATGTTTGAGGCCCTGGATTCTCCAGGTGAGGAACCTCTGTGGCCTCTCCAGCTGCTGCATGTGCTTTGTGAGGTACATGCCAAAAAGAGTACTGTACTCAATAATGGGTCTTATAAGGTAAGAATACAGGGATGTTATGACACCTTGTCCCTGGATGAGATACCCCTACTAATGAGGTGGGCTATGTAGAAAGCTTCCCATGCAATGGAGGCAATATGGTGGTCAAAAGTCAGTTTTCTATCAACCTGGGTGCCCAAGTCCTTCACGACTGATTGTGTGCTTAGTGCCTTATTATCACTGTGATAATTTGTGGGGACTTCATTGTTCCCAAAAGGGATGATGATGCAGTTTTTGGCATTTAGTTTGAGGCTATGTTTCTGGCGCCAGTCATTTGTTTGGGTGAGACCCTCTTGGACGATGTCCACATCGCTAGGGGAATTGATGACAGCATCCAGCTTGCAGTCATCTGCAAATGTGGTCAGCCTTAGCCCAATAGATTTGGCCTGCACCTCTGAAAAGTATATCCCAAACAGCAGAGGCCCCAAGACCGATCCCTGGGATACATCGCTTGTTACGGGTCTACTACTTGAGGTGGCTTCCCCTATTTTGACTAGGCGGGTTCTATCAGTCAGCCAGTTTGCTACCCATCTGTTAACATATGGATTGATGCCTACTTGAGAGAGTTTATTTATTATACCTGAATGAGGAATAGTATTGAAGGCCTTGGCCAGGTCAAGGTAGGCAGTGTACACCATCTTCCCCTCATCTATGGCCTTGGTGACTGTCTCAAAGAAGTCGAACAAATTTAACAGGCATGACCTCCCCTTGACAAAACCAAACTGTGTGGGATCAAGTGTTTGGAGGTTGCCAGTGTCCTTGTTATTAAGGTCCATGATAATCCGCTTGATGGCCTTGCAGATCAGGCTAGTTAGGCTGATGTGTCAATAATTTCCTGGATCTGTGGATGCTCCACCTTTGTGCAAAGAGATGACAGTAGCTGTCCTCCACTCTGCTGGGACAAAGCAAGCACTCAGGCTTTGGTTGAGTAGGGTGCCTAATGGTGCTCCAAGTTCCTGCTTGAGTTCATGTAGGATGCAGTCTGGTATATTATCAGGTCCCATGGAGGGTGCATTTTTTGCCTTTGAGAGGGCAGTGATGACTTGCTCCCTAGAGAAACGGGAGGGGGCAGGTACTGGGGATGTCCTGTTTTACTGATGAGGGGGCAGAGGAGTGACTTTTTCACTAAACCTGTCTGCCAGCAGGTTGGCTATATCTACAGGGTTTGTGTATTCAGTGTCCTTGACAACCAGTTCTGAGCAGATCTGTGTGTTTCCTTTGAGATTGTGGACATATGTGGAGAAATCCTTATGATTGCCTTTAGTAGATGTGGCCAGTTTGGACTCGAAGTTTGCTTTGGAGGATTTCACTAGTGCTCTTATTTGCTTGTTCAGGCTAAGGAAAGATTGCTTCCAATTAGACGCCTGCTCCTTCTTGGTCCTGGACAGCATTTTTTTCATTTTATTATAGAGTTTATTTATTGTAGATGTCCACCAGACAGGTTTACTCTTCCTTGAGGAGGAGGATTTCATCCTGTCTGTTATTCCTGAATCCATGCAGCTATATAAATGCTAATATATTACTTTGGTGTAGGTTTGAACATATGTGCCAGTTCATGTGGAGGGGGAGGGGGCTGTGAAGCTGTTTATACCTTCACTAAGGAGGTTGTAATCAGCTTTGGAGAAGTTTTTTACCCTAGCTAGGGGGGGTCGGGGGAGATGTTTATTTCAAAGATGACTGGTTTGTGGTTGGATCTTACCAGGGATAATGACATTGTAGGGATGCTGCAGTGGTTACTCACGTTGGTTAATACGAAGTCCAAGTTTTTGTGGAGGTGTCAACCAATTGGTCCAAGGCATTTGCATTGATGAAATCAAGGAATCTCTGGGCATTTGTGTTTTGGCATGAGTATTTCTTCAATATATGGTTGACTTGTTAAAGTTGCCCAGGATCGGGGTAAAGGGTTGAATCTTGATATATTCAAAGAAGTCAGGTAGGTTGAGTGGGCATCTTGAGTCAAAGTTGGAGGCCTGTAGCTAGCTATGATTTGAATAAAGGCCTTGTCAATTGTTAACTGCTCCTGGAGTATTTCCTGTGCCATCATACTGCCTGACCAGCCTAGAGGTGTGTATGTCTTTTATATATATTGCAACTCCATCTCCTTTTGTTTTGCTGCCCATGGTTTGGAGTCTAAATGAATGATAGCATGAGTAACCTGGTATGGCTGGGATGTTCTCCATAGCTTTGAACCAAATTTCTGGGACTGCACAAATGTCAGCTTCTTCCAGGGTTAAGAATGCTTGCAGTGGCACGGGAAAATAACTTTCTTGGGTGGCGTAAGCCAGGGAACCTTGTTGGCTAGGCTTGCATAGGCCCTTGGGTCGATAGCCTAGTACCTATCTATGAACCTATGAATTAGTGCAGTTTTATGTTTAGACTCCTAGAGTTTCGCAGCATGACCTTTAATTAACATTTTGATGACATTTCCATGTTAGTAGTTTTTTGACTTCATTGCATTGCCTAAAAAGGCATTATGGGGGAGGCAAGAGCCTTTGCCAAGAGCCTGAAGCCCAAGGGAAACAAATGCAAGCCATCTCTGGCAAAGCATCGAGGCGTGTCAATCATGTCATCCCAGGCTGTCAGGTACTAGATCCCCTTGGAATGACACCAGAAACTAAGCCAATTGTTAAAGTCAATCATTTTTTGTTTGTACTGAGGCATCATTCTGGGTAATGGTAGAATGCTGCTTAAGGCTAGGAACATACCTGCCTGGGGCACATACTCAGTGAGCTCGATCATGTCTCTCTTCATGTAGACCAGGGAGGTACATCTCAAGTCATTCACTCCAACATGGACTAGGACAGAGTCATAACAGTACCTGTTGAAAGACTTGAGTGCATTGGTGATATGGTGGATTCTGACACCTGACAAACAACACACCGTGACTTTCTACTTATCCAGCCTGGTGAGGGGCACATCTGTGTGTCTCATAATGGAGTCTCCTATGACTAATATATTGGGTTTATGTTTAGGCCTTAGTGGCTGTGAGACATAGGTGTGTGGACTATGTGTAGTGTGTGGTGTGGTGGGCAGTGCAGTTTGTGTGGGTTTATGCCTCGGAGGTCTCTTTTGTTTGGGTATGCTTTTGTTGAGGACCTCCGCATATATGGGAGTGTGTTGTGTAGGTGTGGGTGGTGCTTGAGGTGTGATGTTCATGTTGCCAATCTTCTCAGTGCCAGATATATTGGTTTGTGGGGAGAGAGAGCAATGACACTAGGTGCTTGATGTAATTGCATCTCTCACAAATTGTGTTTCTAGGTGGTAGTAGTAGAGGGTTATCCGTGTACATGAGGCAGTTGCTACACTGTCTCAGGATGCCCATATAGACCAGACTGACAGGAGAAAATGTAGGAAACTGTCCATCCATATTTGTCAAAAAGTGAAAGAGCTAAGAGGGTAAAGGGAGGAAGGTGTAAGAGTAGTACTACTAGATGATAACACAAGCGCTACTAAGGGAAAACCTGTAGCTGGATTATCTCAAAAAGGGTTAAAATCCATGCAACTGAAGCTTTGAATGCAGCAGACCTGTATCTAGACAATGCTATTCAATTTTAAGGTTAAGAACTCAGTAAAAAAAAACTCACAATGAAGCACAGATTAATCACTTATATTTCAAAGAATAGAACTCACAGTATGAAAAAATACAGTTAAACAGCAATGAAATGCAGTAAAATGCAGTTAAATAGTAATGAATTGCAGTAGATAGCAATGAAATATAGTTAATCAGTAGACTGCTTTGAAACAGTAGCTCAAAATCACAACAGTAACAGACATCACAAATAAAGCAGTGATTCAGTAGAATACTGTCATCAATTTAATGAGGCTACCAACAAGCAAGTAATAAATACGGCAAACATAAATGAAGTATAAAGAGGAACAGTTTTTTTTTTTTGCTTGCAGACTTGGTCAAATGTAGGCTGACATCAGGCCCTTTCACATTCCATCACATTGAAACCCCCAGAAAGAAAAAAAATGAAGACTGATCATGTTGCTCCTGCTCCACCAGAGCACACCTCTGATTGGCAGTCTTTCTCCCAAAGCCTTTTTAATGCCTTCATGGCCCTGCACCAATTTTCACCTTCCTCTGTCCCTTTGCAGTCCTTTTCTCCCACCAATGCATTCAAGTGGACAGCTGCAGACTCCTCTTCAGATGAGAAGGAATCCTCTGAAGAGGCGTCATTGGCCTATTCCACCCAGATAGTTTCCCCCCTGGGGTATGCCCCCCCCCCCAGAAAAGGAATCTAATGGTACAGATTCCCCTGAAGAGGATACTTCCTTTGGAGACTCTATTTAAAAAAATGAAAGAATTTTTCAAATGGGACTGCTGCCAAATTTCAGATATTCAAAAGAGGTATTATGACCTCTTGCAGATGGATTCTCCATCAGCATCTGCTATTCCCCAAGTTCTGTCAGCCTTCCTGGATGCATTTACTACTGCTTCCAAGTGCCCAGATTCTCAACCCCCTGCTCCCAATTGCCCAGACAGGTCCTACAAGGTACCTGAGGATGCCAAGTTCCTGTTTAAATCTCCATCTGCAGAGCCAGCTAACATTTCTATCTCAGCTGACAAGGCCTTCATGTTATTGCCTTTGTCTTCCTTAGTGCCCTCTGATAACAAAAGCAAGGTTATAGAGAGACTGGGGAAAAAGGTCTACATCTCAACTACCCTGGCCTTTGGAACAATTAATTACCAGACTCACATGGCCAAATACTCTCTGGGTCTCCTTGCTGATGCAGGGAAACTCCTTTCTGAGCTTCCAGATTCTCCTACCAAGGCAAAACTGGCTGCCATTCTCAACTCTTCTGCCCAGGTTACAATGCATTTCATCAAGTGCAGTTCTAATGCTGCAGATGTCTCTTCTAGGGCAATGGCCTCTGGGTCAGTTTTAAGGAGATATTCTTGGCTCAGGTTACAACCCTCACCTGATGACTTCAAGGTCAAACGCACAGATGCTCCCTGGATAATAAAACTTTATTTGGTAGCTCGGCTACAGAACTATTTAAATCTTTACAGGAGAAAGGTAAGGAGCTACAGGACCTGAAGCATATCCTGGTTCCCAAGTTCCAAAGGAACTATCCAACTAAGACTGACTTTATTAGGAAGCCTGTCATGCCTCCACCTTCTAAAAGCAAGACAGGCCCTAGGAAACAAGCTTCTTCTAAATCTACATCATCCACTTCAGTTCAGAAACAGTCCTTTCAGTCCCAAGCTAAGCCTGGTAGCCTGTGGCTACCCGCCTCCAGGGCCATTCACTCCCCAAGCTTTCATGGTGCCACTGGACATCAAAGATGCTTATCTTCACATCCTCATTCACCTTTAGTTCAAGACATTTCTACATTTTTCTGTTGCTTCCTCTCATTTTCAGTTCTGTTTTTTGTCCTTTGGTCTCTCTGTGGCACCAAGGGTCTTCACAAAATGCTTGGTTTCTGTCATAACATTCTGCAGACTGCAAGGAATTCAGATCTTCCCTTACTTAGATGATCTTCTCATCTATATCCAATTACCAGACCTGCTTCAGGAGTCTGTTTCCTTCACCGTTTCCCTTCTAGATAGTCTAGGCTTCACTATAAACTATCAGAAGTCCTCTCTGACCCCTTCACAAGACCACATTTTTCTGGGTTGCAGGATCCAAACAAACAAGATGCTAGCTTCCCTACCCACAAAAAAGGTGCTGTTCCTTACCTGTTACTTCCAGAGCATATTATGCCTCCAATCTATGATTGCCAGGGACGTCCTACACCTCCAGAGGTTCACGGCATCTACTATCCCCATGCCCCCTGGACCAAACTGCACATGAGGAAAATTCAGTGGTTTCTAAAGACTCTTTGGATGCAACACTTCAATCCCCTGGATTTCATGATTCCACTCCTACCCTGCATAAAAAAAGGAAACAAAAATGAAGCAGGCAGCCAGGCTCTACACAAATATTTAATAAATTAAGTGCTTTCATCCGAAAATACAAAGGACTTCATCAGAATCACTACTAAATCTAAAATCACAATATAAATGCACACTTCAATTAACAAAAACCCCTCTCCTGAATTAACATTTCCAAAGTAACTGAAATAATCACATGACATCATTCTCATAAAGGTTACATATAAAAAGCAAGCAGTATATATAAAAACATTACTTGCTATGCACATTAAAATTACATATGAAAATATGCTGTAAACTAACCTTAGTATAATAATACTAAATACAGTAACACATACAGAACAAAACAACCCTACACCTATAAAAAATAAGCTTCCTTTAACCGCAAGACACTACTTAGAGACATTGCATAATTCGGACCAGGCATAACTGTGGCATTAGTTTTTAACTGCCACTTCAATTCTAAAAATTAAAAAAATTCTAAAAAAAAATTCTAAAAAGTCATCATTAGGGCCACCCCTCTGCCCCAAATCCATCTGGTCTATAACCACAGATCTGAATTCATGTGAAGGGTTGGAGTCCACATGCTTAAATAAAGCTGGTCTGAATGATGCAATGTCCCTAAGTAGTGTCTTGCGGTTAAAGGAAGCTTATTTTTTATAGGTGCAGGGCTGTTCTGTTCTGTATGTGTTACTGTATATATTATTTTACTGAGGTTAGTTTACAGCATATTTGCTTATGTAATTTTATTGTGCATAACAAGCAGTGTTTTTATACATACTGCTTGCTTTTTATATGTAACCTGTATGAGAATGATGCCATGTGATTATTTCAGTTGCCTTAGAAATGTTAATTCAGGGGAGGGTTTTTTGTTAATTGAAGTGGGTATTTATACTGTGATTTTAGATTTAGTGGTTATTCTGATGAAGTCCTTTGTATTTTCGGATGAAAGCACTTAATTTATTAAATATTTGCGTGGAGCCTGGCAGCCTGCTTCATTTTTGTTTTCATTTGTTGGAGTTTTTTTATTTTTAGTCCTGCATAAAAAAAGGAGTTGGATTGGTGGGTACTTCAGGTAACCAAACATCTTGGTCTCTCACTACAGACACCCCTTCCTTCCCTAGAGTTATACATAGATGCTTCAGACACAGGCTGGGGTGTGACTGTACAATACTGGAGGATCGGGTATGTGTGGTTTCCCACACAGGCAAAGGAACATGTCAACATAAAAAAAAAATGAGACCCCTGATTTTTGCTTTGAAAATTTTCAAACCCAAGCTTATTCCAGGGGTGCTGAGGTTGTTCACAGACAATACCACTGTTCTGTGGTGCATCAAGTGGGAGGAATAAAGTTTTACCTCCTTTGTAGACTAGCCCTATACACCTGTGAGTTAGCCCTTCAAAGCTAAGCCTCCCTTCAGGCAGTTTACCTTAACTCGGCTCACAATGTGGTGGCAGACACATTAAGCAGGTCCATGACTCAGTCCCATGAATGAATGTTACACAGGAATTAATTTCTGGACCTGATCCATCATTGGAGTACACCTCAGGTAGATCTCTTTGCCTCCCACATGAACAGGCAACTTCCAAAATTTTGTGTCAAGGTATCACACCCCCTGGCATGGAATGTGGATGCACTATCATTTTCTTGGAAGGGGACATTTTTGTATGCATCCCCCCTTACCTCTCCTCCAAAAGGTCCTACTGAGGATTCAGCAGGATCAACCAAAAATCTTGCTGATGATTCCCTTTTGGCCAAGGCAGCACTGGTTCCCCCTTCTCCTGTACTTAGCCAGGGGCAATTATCACAAGTTACCCCAGAGGATGGATCTACTCACACAGGACAAGGGAACTCTGATACATCCACAGCTCTCAATTCTGAATCTGGCTCTGTGGGTGACAGGATTTTGATTTCCTTTAGACACCTATTTTCAGAGGATGTGCTTCAAGTTCTGCAGGAGGCCAGAAAACCCACTACTAGGAAATCCTGTGTTTTCAAATGGAAACTTTTTCCATCTGGTGTCACAAGAAGGACCTACAGCCACTGTTTGTGGATGTCCCGGTTGTTTTGTCCTATCTGTGTGAACTGATAAAAGGTGGCCTATACTACTCTTCTGTGAATGCTCACCTTTTAGCTATCTCATCTTGTCTGCCTGTTTCCCCCCATTTAGTGTCAAGGCTAGAGGTAAACTTTTTCTAAAAGGTGTCCTTCATATTAGATCACCAAGAAAACCAGCTCCTCCTCCTTAGAATCTCAGTTTAGTGTTAGAGAAGCATACATTGGCATCTTTTGAGCCAGCAAGCTCCTCTTCCCTGCAACATTTTACATGGAAAGCAATTTTGCTGGTGGCTATTACATCTGCTAGAAGGGTTTATGAGCTGCAAGCTCTGATGTCTAATCCTTCCTTCACAGTTTTCCACAGGGACAGGGTATTCTTGTGTACCAACCCTTCCTTTATGCCTAAGGTGGTCAATGAATTATTTCTTAACCAATCTATCAGTCTTCCCACCTTCTTTCCTTCCCCTTAATCTAAAAGTGAGAGAATCTTGCATTCTTTTGATGTGCACAGGCAACTCAGATACTACCTGGATAAAACCAAGTCTATCTGTAAAACTGAACACCTGTTTGTGTCCTACCATCCAAGGGCCCTGGGTCAGCCTGTTTCCAAGCAAACTATTTCTACTTGGATTTGTACAGCTATTTCTTTCTGTTACTCAGCAAATGGTAAGAGCCTTTCTTCTCCATTGAGGGCACACTCCACTAGAGCAGTATCCTCTTCTGCATCTTTCTTTAAAAGCTTGAACACTTGTTCTGTCGTGGAGGTGACTACCTGGTCCTCTGTTCATACTTTCACTAAACATTATAAACTCAATGTCTTCTCCAAATCTAAGGCTGTTTTTGCTCAGGCTGTTCTACATGGCTTTGTAGAAAAAGCCTCTGATCCTCCTCCCCAGCTTTCCCAGGTATGAGCTTTGGCGTTCTCCCATATGTGCTGAATACTGCAGCATATAAATAGAAGGACATAGAATTTGTGTTTGTGTCTCTCGGCTTTTCCCAGTTAGGGGTCGCCACAGCGGAACTCCAGTCTGCTAATGATTGGTAGTGGATTTTTACGTACTGGGTTACCAGCCCTGATGCACAACCTTCAACGAAGGCATGTCCCATTCACATATGCCTCCACACAGAAGACGCTCTAGCTGAGAATCGAACAGGACAACGTCTTGCTGCTGAGGCGACAACGCTACCGCAGCACCACCACTGCAGCTAATACAAGGACATAGGATAGTCTACGGTTATGGTAAGATTTTACACAACTATTCTAATAGAAGGACATAGGATAGTTGTGTAAAATCTTACCATAACCATAGATGTTATTCTGTTCTATATGCTACAGTATTGCTAATCTTCCCACCTTCCCCTGATGCTTGCCTGTCTTTTCTGGTGATATTTTTCTCACCTAGGTTCAGGCTGGTGGTTGGTGGCATTCAGTTCTGAGGTTGGTGCATGCTGATGTCTGCTTTATACCTAACGTCCTTTTATGACTGACGTATGTAAGAGGATGTGGAGTGGTGGACATACCTAGCAGTAGCATGTGGACTTTTGTATACTGGCTGGAAATACGAGTTAGCTTGAAGTGAACTCCCATAAATGATGAATACTGTGGCATATAGAAGAGAAGGACATCTATGGTTATGGTAAGATTTTACTTAACTTTTCTTTTTCTGAACACTTCTCTTAAACATTACTGCTTCAAATAGTGTGAAACATTAGCGACTGTCTAAGGTCATAGATTAGTGAAATGAATGCAAACAGAGACAGAAATACAATGCTAAAATAACTTTTTATTATTAATATTATTACTATAAATGTCAGCAGATAAAAGTGATCAATGCATTTCTTAAGTGCATAGGAGTAACATTTGGAGAGATGTACTCATTTGTTTGAACAATAAAAGGGTTGTGAAAACAAACATACACATGCAAAATAGACATTTCTGGCTACACTTAACAGCCATGCAGTTTTTGTGCAGTGATTTGAATGTTGTGGTTCCTTACTACCATCATATTGGTATTGTAGCTGGTAATATTGTTGTCTTTGTAACCAATATTCTTTTGTTTGCCTTTTGCATTTTTTGCTTCGATTTAGTAAAATGGACCCATGATTTATTTGTTTATGGTTTGGATTGAAGGCTAACAGATATAACTATATGCAGTGGTAGATATGATGATAAACTGCACATTTTCTTTTTTAGTATTAAAAAAAACATTAATAATGAAGTCTAGAGGGAATGGTTTGGAGTTTTGAAGCCCACTGCATGTAGATCATTGCGCATGCTGTTTGCTCAGGACACACTTGTTCGCTGTCACTTGCTTAAAAAAGCAAGTGCTCTACCTCCCACTAACCAAATCTGACTTATCTACTTTGCCTTCCCAACACCTGACTATAAAACTCAATAGCCTTACCAAAACCCTAGCTCTAACTCTAAATCTCCTACCCAGTTCCTGACCTGACTTATTGCTCCCTTACCGTAAAACTCCATTCCCCTCCACTCCATAACCCAAAAGTCACTGATCACTCCCTAAACCTAAAACTGCAACCCCAAACCTAAAGCTAAAGTCCTCCATCACTCCCTAACCCCAAAACTCCCTTCCAGCTCCCTAATCCTAAAACTTTCTAGCAACTCCCTAAACCTAAAATCTCCCTCCTGCTCCTTAACCTTAATATTCCCCTATCCCTATCTAAACCTAAAATCCCCATCTTGCTCCCTAAACATAAATCCCCTTCCTGATCGCAGCCCTAATCTACATGCCCACCCCCAACCTGACCCCCCACTACCTCACCACAGCTGTTTATTTTTTTCAAACTCAAATAATGCTTTTATGTAAGGGGAAACTGCTTGCCCAAAGTCATATTTGAGTTTGAGAGGAAGTGACAGACTACATGAGCAACAAGACACTCCAGACCCTAGTTTATAGACAGCCTTCAAGCTCTTGGACTCAAGCGCTTATAGTAGAACCAATCCATAAATAGTCAATAAACCATGTAAATGATAAGGTGGATTGTGCCAATGTTTTTTAAGTCGAGCACCATGAATTCACCCACATGTATTTACAGATCCCAGATTTCATCATTGTGTTCAAAAAGTTTTACTGTTCAGCTAATCTATACAAACTGAATGATATTGTTTAGGCTTCCAGTTATTCCTTTAACATTTGCATCATTAAGCCAGCCAAAGCAAGTCAGTTTTGATGATCACCATGTAAAACAGCAGATTAAAAGGCAACCTTATGAGATGTATGCTTTTTGTCATGCTACATACTCACCAGTTTTATTTTTTGTGGCAACAAATCACCAGTTTTGAGATTTTTAATATAAATACCTATATATTAATCATCTACCTTGGGTGCTTAATATATATCTGTATATGCATTAAACATCGCTGTTAGAATTCTTTTGCACTGGAAATATCATGTCTGTCAGTTCTTCACAGGAAACTCATTAAAAAAATAAAATGGAGGGAAAAATTTGCTGATACATCTAATGAGTTTAAAAAAAGAGATGACAACTTCTGCATTTTAAGTGCTCCCTTAGCATCCCATTTAAGTAAAACTGACCTTCAATGTGAATAATTTAATTTCATATATTTAGTTGTGTTTAGTGCACACTTTCTACCCCAATTAGTATTGTCACTATTATGCAGTTTGTATTAATGACATTTACAAGGGACTGACAGTGAGAGTTTTTTAGGAGTATGAATAAATATATGTTATGTGGTAATATGATTGAGTAAAACTGTATTCTGTAGTCACCAATTTATTTTTTAGTACATGACTTATTCTGTTAAAGGTTACAGAGGAGCTAGAAATTATCTTGGCAAGCAGTGATCTTAAGGCAGAGCATCATATACTGGATGGGAAACCATTCTGTCATAGGTTGCACATACCAAGGTTCAGTTTAGGCAATCACTAATTCACTTCCTAGCATATGTCTGGAATGTGTCAGGAAAACAGAAATCCAGTTGAATTTGGTGATGTTCCTCACAGCTGATCTAAAAATCAGATTATTATGATATAGCACTGAATATTTTATTCTTACACGTGCAGTTATGTGAGGAAGCATCGACAAAAGTAGTGTGTGTGTGAGTGTGTGTGTGTGTGTGTGTGTGTGTGTGTGTGTGTGTGTGTGCATGTGTGTGTGTGTGTGTGTGTGTGTGTGTGTGTGTGTGTGTGTGTGTGTGTGTGTGTGTGTGTGTGTGTGTGTGTGTGTGTGGGTGTGTGGGTGTGTGGGTGTGTGTGTGTGCGTGTGTGCGTGTGTGTCTGAGTGCGTGTGTGTGTGTGCGTATGTGTGTGCATGTGTGTGTTTGTGTGTTTGTGTGTGTACATTTATATGTGCATGACCATATGTGCAATTTAGGGAAGTTGGACTTGTAGGAACAAGAGCAGGACATGTCATTTTCCATGTTACTAATCATTCACTCCCTAAAATATGGCCTGGGATTCACAGACAAGTATTTTGAACTTCAGCACAGCAACTTTTCCTGGAGGTCACTGAAAGAAGAGGAAGGACAGCTAATCAGACATGCATTAGTTATTGGAAAAAAAACACCAGTCTGACTGAAGGACTGCATAACTGAAGAGAAGCATAATGCTAATGGGGAAACAGCATCAGGATGCTCTCTGGCTGGAGCAGCACAACAGTATGGCATATGACTGATGTGATGATGTCACAATGAAGGCAGGCTAGCATGACTAAGTCAATACATGCTGACATGTGCAATGTAGTTCATGGGAATAAATAGGTTCATCAGTAATCAGTAGGCAATCAGTATGTAGAGTATTACAAGCCAAGCCAGTAATCCACATTCAAAAGCTCTCTCAAAGAGGGTTATACAGGATAAAATAGAGGAGAATTTTGAGGCTGCTCATCCATTAACTAGATTTGACTTGAAGGTGGCAAGGATGCTGCTCTGCGCTCTGCTTGACATATAGTGGAAGTTTGTTCCAGAGATGGGTGATATGCTGGGATATGAATCTATCATACCAGTTTGTTTTATTTATCTGTTGATGAAGGTTTAGTTCCTTTAACAGGAAGAGAAGGTGAAAGAGCACTGGATCATTCATGGATCAAAAGGCTCGACACAGATCTCCATAAACTAGTCTACAACAAACTGAGTACAGAGTGCTGGTTGCCAGTCTATCCTGATAACCTGTCCTGGTTAACCATGTTTGGAGATGATTGCATGCTTGGCACAATCACAGAATTCCCCAAGGACACTAATATTTTCCAAGAGGACTTGTCACAAACTAATAACTGGAGCATCAGCCGTGATCTAAAACCAAAAATGTATAGTTGTATCCTTTGGAAAGTTGGTTACCCTGAGAAATATTTCCACATAGACAATACACCCCTAAGACTAGACCAGGTAGTCAGCTAAGATATTAGCTATTTCCTTTGGGTCAAATTGTATGCAATATCATTGTGGAGTAGCTCATAACATTGTTGGATGTTAGTTGTTAATTTTCTACCATTATAAAATAAGTTATTTTTGGTTTTGGTAGCTATTTTAAGTTCAAATAAAGCTTTGAACTACGTAATGGTGTGTTTAAGTTCTTTACTCATTTGCTTAAGTGCGCTGTTAAAGTATAGAGTGAGGGTTCTTATAAGCATTAAGTAATTTCTTTCTCTTGTAATATAATTTATTCATGCAGGTATTCCATAATAGAGATTTCTTATCAACATTTTTCACTATATTTGGTATGTACAGCAATACAACAATTTAAGTTGGAGTAGAAATCAGAGGCAAAAGTAACAGTTTTAACAATGGGATCCATCAGATTAGGGTGACAGTAGAATGCATTTGTCATCAAGTAACTGAAGAATGCTTTTGAGAAGTCCCTAAACACAGAGGCCATCAATTATGGCAGCATTTTGTTTGAGAATTGCCATCAGTTTTAAAGAAAAAGGTACTTGATTTATGCTCTGATTTAACAAGTGAAGATGAGACATGGGTAGGTGTGTATGAAATAGTCATATTTATGAGAACAAGATCCAGAAAACCTAGTCAGCGATGGATTCAATATTAGGCAACCTATGCTGTTGCCTAGGGCCAGCTTGTTGGGGAGCTCCCACAATGTTTAATTAAGCAATTAAAGAAAATAATTGCATTTCTTCTTTAAAGATGCAGTAGATATGTGCAAACTCTTCTTTATGGATGCACTCTGCATCTATACATGCATTTTTAGTATGAATCATGCAGAGCAATGCAGATTTATACAGTGGAACCTCCTTCTTTCCAACAGGAGAACTTACTGCCATGTGAGAGATTGGCTGAGCCCCATAATTGACACTGCCACAGCTGCCATGAGAGAGACAAGTCTTTCCTTTGGTGTGTGTAGATCAATATATGTGCATATACCTTTATGAGGCTATCCAAGGGCTTGCACAAGTGCATAAATACTCAGCAACTGCAAGTATGACTCCTATTTTGTAGTGCGCTGTTGAGATGTAAGCATGTATGCATGTATGTATGTAAGGTCTGTCTGTTAACTAGTTTGTTCGTATTGTATGATGCTGCTATCCATCCTAATGTGTTTTTATGTATTAAAGTGTAAACATATCTACAAGCACTGCACATATGAGGAAAATATACAGGCAGTTAGAAGAACAAGAATAATAAATGATCAGCAAAGCAAGGCATCCAGGGTCAGTACAGTTTTTATTATTCGTTGACTAGCTAGTTTGGCTGGTTTAACTGACTGACTGACTAATCATGTATCTGACTTGGTTTACTGACTGACTGACTGACTGACTATGTATCTGACTGACTGACAAATGCATCAATGAGTACAGGACTTTTATACAGTTCTTGACAAATGCAGTCCTGCCTCTTTAGATATACATTGTGTCCTAAGTTGGTCATGCAACTATTTTAAAAGTTGTTTTAAAAGTTCTACAGAAGACTATTTTTGTAGTATTGCTATACAACACATTTTTCTTTTTTGGTATACAAGTACTGAGTAATCATTTCTTGATTCATTTTGCTTTGTCAGCATATGCTCTTCCTGCTTAATTGTCTTATCATAAAATTTCTAAAGAGTATTTATTATTATTACAGCTGCAGTTTACATTATTGCTAGTGTTGAATGATTCAGAATTAATGAAAGTTTGCAACTTACAAAGTAGTACAATACAAAAGCTTAATAAAAACTTCATATAAAATCTGCAGCTTTGCAGCATGTATATGCAAGGCACAACATCTGCTCCTGTCATTCATTCTATAGATAATGTATGAAGTAGAATAATATACATTTACTGATTCTTTGCTGTTTATGGCATATATGTACATTTTACAAATCATGTATTTTACATTATTTGCATTCTTTACACATATAGTTTAGGAATGTTTGATAGCAATAGAGAAGTAATGATTAATACATGTTTTATACAACTTCTAATAGAAAAGCCATTCCTGCTGTTACAATACATCAGTGTGTGTCAGTGTGTGACCCTTGTTTCAGGCTGCTGTGACCTTTCCATTCTATTTCTTCCTAATAGCAGGCTGAGCTGACAATTCTAAAAAACCCTGCAAAGTCTTATAGTTAGTTTGCATCTGTTGCCTGACATTTGATTATTAGAGGAATTATTTTCAATATAAATATTTATTTATATTAATAAGTATGACTTGATAAAGACAGGAATAATTCATAAGCACTATCTTATCTTGGCTGATGCCCTTTTAGCCAGGCATTGTATTTTCATGCAGCTTTGTATTCATGTTTTCAGTCACTGGCATTCACATAAAAGATTGTTCACACATGCTGCTCAGGGAAGATTTCCATAAGCTCGTGTCTCAATATTGCTTGAGATCCTAATGCTGTAACATAAAGCCCCTAAACGAAATCCCCAAGCCTTATTATCTGTGTTGGAGACGAACGAGTGACTGTGCGTGTGTGTGTGTGTGTGTGTGTGTGTGTGTGTGTGTGTGAAATGCCCTAGTTATGGATGGCAGATTAGTTAGTTAACTTGCTCAGACTCAAACCCTGTACCTTGGTTACAGGATACAAAAGCCTGAATCGTGTACACCAACTACCAGACAACATTATGGATGCATTCAGAAGGAATTGTTAGTTTCAGTGCATTTTCAAGGCATTGTGAGTTCACAGGTTCATAGGTACTAGGCTATTGGCCCTAGGGCCTATACAAGTCCATCCAAAAAGGTACCCTGGCTTTTGCCACCCAAGAAAATTATTTTCCTGTGCCCCTGTCGAGCAGAGCCACAGAAGTGATCCCCGGGGTGAATTTCCTATTTCCCATTCAATCATCAAGATTTTTCTTGAAGAGTGCTAATGAGGAGCTTTGTTTGATATAGATAGGTAGTTTATTCTAGAGTATGGGAAGTCTCCGGGACAGGAATCTATCCCTCCGGCATGTTCTGTTTATTGTGGTGACAAGGTTTAGGTCCCTAGAGCACATAGCTCCTAGGGATTGGGATTTCTTTAAGTGGAGAATGTCCAACAGCTCTGAGTTTGACATAGCTTTGTATGTTAGGCAGAGATCACCTCTGATTAGGCGATATGTGACAGAGTAAAGCTAGAGTTTTTTGAGATGGTCTGCGTAGGGCATCTGTTTGAGGCCGGTAATCCTCATTGTGAGGTAATGGGTCTAATGAGTGATGAGTAGAGGGGAACAATGACTTTGTTTTTTCTAGATGAGAAACCTTTTGTGATGAGGTGTGCCATGTAGAAGGATTTCCTGACTACTGTGGCGATGTGATTATCAAAGGAGAGTCTACTGTCCACCTGTGTCCCAAGGTCTCTTATCACACTTTCGGTGTTAAGTATACTACTGCCTATGTTGTAGCTCATGGGTACAGAGTTTTTACCAAAGGGGATGACAGTGCACTTTTTGGCATTGAGCTTGAGGCCATGGCTTTGACACGAGGCATCTGTCTCAGTGAGGTCCTTTTGTAGGATGTCCACATTGTTAGGAGTTTCAATTATGGCTCCTAGTTTGCAGTCATCTGCGAACATCGTTAGCCAAAGACCTTCTGTGTTAGCCTGTACTTCAGAGAAGTAGATACCAAACAGGAGGGGACCCAGGACTGAACCCTGTGGTACTCCACTTGTCACTGGTTTGAAGTCGGATTTGGAGTCTGCTACTTTCACAGTGTGGGTTCTTGTCAGTGAGCCAGTTGGCAACCCATCTTGTGACATAGGGATTTATACCTAGTTTAGTGAGTTTATCTATAAGTCCAGAGTGGGGGATGGTGTAAAAAGCCTTGGAAAGATCTAGATAGGCTGTGTGAACCACCTTACCCTCATCTACGGCTTTGGTGACTGCTTCAAAGAAGTCTATCAGGTTTAGGAGACATGATCTGCCTTTTACAAACCCAAACTGCGTGGGGTCCAGAGTTTAGATATTACAAATGTCTTTGTTTATAAGTTCCATGATGATACATTCCATGGCCTTGTAGACCAGGCTCATCAGGCTAATGGGCCGGTAGTTCCCAGGGTCCATGGTGGCTCCCTCTTTGTGGAGTGGGATAACTGTCGCTGTGCACCATTCAGTGGGCACAAAGCCTGAGGTGAGGCTATGATTTAACATGGTACATAGGTGGTGTGCCAGTTCATTCTGTAGTTCATGTAGAACGCAGCCTGGGATGTTATCTGGTCCCATGGATGCTGTGGTCTTGGCTTTGGAGAGTGTGGTTTGTACCTGTGCAGCCATGATTACAGGAACTTTCCATTCTTCCGGTATAGAGATGGGCCCTTTATGGGGTGAGAGGGGGAGTAAAGTCAGCACTGAACTTATCTGCCAGGATGTTGGCAATATCAGTTGGGTCTGTATATTTAGTGCCATTGTGCTGTAACTCAGAGCAGATCTGAGTGTTGCCATTGAGATTCTTGACATAGCTATAGAATGCTTTGTGTTTGTCTTTAGAATCAGTAGCAATTTTGTTTTTGAGGATTTTATGAGGGATCGCAGCTTCTTACTGAGGCTAACCAGGGAGCTCTTCCACATGTGGGATTTTACTCTCTTTTGAAACAGTTTCTTCCTTCTGTTGTACAGTTTGTTTATGGCAGGGGACCACCAGACTGATTTCCTTTTTTTGGAGGATAGCATCTTGGTTCTGTTTGGGATAGCACAATCCATGCACTCGTGTAAGTGCTTATAAAGTGCAATTGTATAGGATTCAGTAGTTGTAACTGTATTGTCCATCTACATGGGTGTCATGAAGTTCACCACTTCTGTCTTAAGATGCATGAAGTTGGCTTTGGAGAAATGTTTTACCGTGGTTTCCTTAATGGGGGGGTGGGGGCAGGATGTGGATATCTAGGGTGATTAGCTTATGGTTGGATCAGACCAATGAGGCGTTGACTTCAGGTGTGGAGCACTGGTCATTCATGTTGGTAATGACTAGATCTAGGATATTGTTGCCCCTGGTGGGGGTCTGGATAAGTTGATCCAGGGCATTGGGGTTTATGAATTCCAGAAAGCGTTGAGCAAAGGAGTTGGTACATTTGTAGTTTTCCCAGTTAATGGTGGGGTAGTTGAAATCGCCCATTATTAGGGTGTTTGGTTGAACCCTAATATTTTCCAGTACATCAAGAAAAGAGGAGTCGAAATCCTGGGACATGGTGGGGGAGCTGTAGCAAGCTACAATTTGGATAGCAGTTTTGCCCAGAGTTAGTTGCACTTGGATAACCTTGGATGCATTATGCTGAGCAACTAGCCTGGAGGTGTGGATATCCTTAATGAATATGGACACACATCCGCCTTTGGTGTTCCGGTCCAGGTTACATGGCCGAAAAGTGTGGTATGAGTTATAGCCTGGTAGTGCAGGGGTGCTCTCTGGAGCCTTGAACCAGGTCTCAGTCACTGCACATATATCAATGTTCTCCATTTTAAGGAGTGCCTCGAGTGAGTGCATTTTGAGATTTAGACTTCTAGCATTGAGTAGCATCACCCTCAGTTTTTGCTTGTCTGTTCCTGTTACAGTGGTGAATTTGTCATTTGAACCTTGCCTAAAAAAGGCACTATAGGGGCGGCAAGAACCTTAGCCGGTATCCGGAATCCCAGGGATGACAGGTGCAGGCCATCTCTGGCAAAGCATCGTGGTCTGTCGACCATGTCATCCCAGGCAGACAGATTCTGGATCCCTTTAGAATGACTCCAGAAGCTTAGCCAATTGTTGAAGTCAATCATTTTGTCCTTGTACTGTGGTATCATTCTGGGTGATGGCAGAATGCTACTCAGGGCTAGGGTCATACCTGCCTGGGCTACAAGATTGGAGAGTTCTTCCATGTCTCTTTTCATGTAGTCCAGGGAGCTACATCTCAGGTCGTTCACACCAACATGGACAATGACAGAATCATATTTGTACTTGTTGTGGAGTGACCTGAGTGCGTGGGTTATGTGGCGGATCCTGGCACCCAACAGGCAGCTGACAGTAACCTTCTTCTTGTTTAGCCTGTTGAGTGGGACATCAGTGTGCCTGACTATAGAGTCACCTATGACTAGTGTGTTGGGTACATTGTTTTGCCTTATTGGCTGTGGTTGAGTGGCACACTGAGTCTGCGGGCTATGTGTCATTTGGGTTGTGTTGGGGGGTGGAGGCTGCTTGCATTTCTGCTTTGGAGGTCTTTGTTGCTTGAGCAGATTATTATTGAGAGCCTCCGTGAATGTTTTTGTCTTTCTATGTGTGGGTTTTGGTGGTGTAGATTTAGTGAGACTATGTGATGAGCGTGTTGTGGTGCAAGTGTTTACCTTCTCCTCTTGACTGTCAAGTTCAGTCTTGTTTGGAGAGAGCTTTACCTCCATTTTGGCTAGATAAGTGCATCTCTCACAGGTTGTAGTGTTGGGTGGTAGGAGGAGAGGGTTGCCTGTGTACATGAGGAAATTTCTATATTGCCCCAAGATGCCCAGATTCATCAGATAGACAGGAGAGAACACTGGGAGCTGACCCTTGGACATGCTTGAATAAAAAAAATATTTTCCTCTAGATAAGTGAGGAAAGTGAGTACAAGAGCTGTTTTTCTCTAAGCAAGTGAGGAAAGTAAGTACCAAAACTGTTTTCCTTTAGGTAATGAGGAAGGTTGAGTGTTGTAGTAATTAGTAGCTTATTTAGTGCTTACAACAAGTTCTGAACAAGTGCGGATCACGGATAGGCAGATTCAAGTGCTAAAACTAAGAATCTGTATCTGGACTAAACTAGCTACAGGAAAGGGGGGAAACAAGTGCAAATGCAGGCTTTTAAATCAGAAAGTTGAGAGAGATGGAAAAACTGCCCAAACGGCCAATAACTACAATTTCTGGGCCAGAACCACTCCTTATGTGGTAGATAGGTTACCTAGTGCTCACCACTCCCACTGATAAGCTAGAAGGCTTCCCTCCAACACAGAAAGCGTGGGGGGCTCAGAAGCTTACATACAGTCCTGGATACAGCAAATCTGAATCTGGACTACACTAATTACAGGAAGGGTAGGAAACAAGCTTAGATTTTTTTTTTTATACAGTTTCGGTCCATTGCCCAGCCTGATGTGACAATCACTCTGTTGTAAGGTAATGATTTCCTTGAGAAATAATGAGACTGCACAATAGGTCCTGAAATTGGTTCCAGTGAAGGTCTGGAGCTCCTGATTTGTATTGACTAGCTTTGTGGGAGCTAGCTGATGGCAGAAAAGGTCAATGAGTTTATTGATAAATAATTGAAATCCTCTAGTAGAAAAGTGTTGGGTTTGATCAGGATTTTATGTCATTCCATGTAAAGATTAGAGGGCATGCTTCCATTGTTTTGAAGCCATGTCTCTGTAAGTACACATATATGAATGTGTTCAAATTACAGGGGAGTCCTAAGTTCAGACATTTATTGTTAAGATTCCCAGCATTGAGGAAAGACCTATATTCATAGCTTTATTCAATAAGAATCATCCTACTAATATGACAATAGGAAATACCTCTATAATAGCTAAAACTTACAATGTACTTATGTCTTGTAAATACTATTTTGTAGTGCGGAGCTTTTCTCCCCGGGCCTCCACTGAAAATGGACATGTATCCAGTTGGACCAGCCCGGTCAACATATGTAAAATAAAATAAAGTAAAATAAAATAAAATAGAATTTTCTTGGCTGGAATATCCAGAAGCTCGATTCTACCTAATACATGCACTTGTGGGGACAGTAAGGGCTTTTGCCAAAATATGAAAGCATTGGTAAGAGAGGTGTAGACCCTCCCAGGCAAGTCAGGAAGGCTTGTCAGACATCTCATCCCAAGATGGCACAAAATGGATTCCCCTAGAATGACATAAGCCACACAGCCAATTATTAATGCTAGTTATCTTGTATGCAGTACCTTGTCAACAGAAACTGTTGGGACGCCTGTGCACTGGCCCAGTAATCAAGGAGCCTCAATTCTCACCACTAACAACAGTGAGGGATATCCACAATGGGAGGATGAACAGTACACACACAGTAAAGCAGAATTTCCATTAAGAGCACACAGAAATCACAGTCAGTCTGGGGATGGTCTCTCTCTCTCTCTCTCTCTCTCTCTCTCTCTCACCCGCCCCCTGCCTTGTACTACAAATACTCAGCACAAAGGCCTCCCTATCATGGTAAGGTTTCATCATGTTAAGATGGTACAATTTGTGCCCTTGCCTCTTGCCTAGCAGTTCTACCATCTAGTTAACATATCTGACCTTCCTTACCACCTTGTAGGGTTCCTTCCAAGCTGCCTGCAGCATATTGTGTCTGACAGAAATGAGAACCATTACCTGCTGCCCTACAGCATACTCTCTAGCTCGAGCATTCCGGTCATACCAGACCTTTTTCTGCTGTTGAGATTCTGCCAGGTTTTCCTGGGCTAAACCCATGAGTTCCCTGAGCCTTGTCCTGAGATTTAGGACATATGCCACAACAGGCTCCTTGTGGGATTCACACTCACCCTCCCACTCATCTGGAATGAAATCTAGAGGTCCTCTCACCCTATGCCCATACAACAACACAAAGGGTGAAAAACCTGTGGATTCCTTGGGAACCTTTCTGTAAGCAAACGACAGATGGGGCAAATATGTGTCCCACTCCCTCTTAAACTGGTCTGCAAATGCCCATAGCATGGACTTGAGTGTAGAGTTTAACCTCTCAACAAGACCAATAGTCTGGGGATGGTAGGAGGTGGTCTTTAGGTGCTTCACCCCACAGTACTTCCAGAGACAAGCCAGCAGGTCTGACAGGAAATTGGGACCTCTGTCAGTTAGTATTTCTTTTGGGAAACCTAACCTGCTGAAAATCTCTAACAAAGCATTTGACACCTTTTCTGCCTCAGTGGAGGACAAGACCACTGCCTCAGGGTATCTTGTAGCATAATCTACTACCAGTGGGATAAATTTTTCCCTGTGGAACTTGGAGTACTCAGAGGCCCCACAATATCCACAGCTACCAATTGAAATGGCTCCTCAATCACAGGCAAAGGCATCAAAGCAACTTTTGCCTTGTCTCCTGCCTTGCCTACCTTTTGGCACTGCTCACAGGCCCTGCAGTACCCTGTTACATCTCTGGAAATTTTAGGCCAATAGAAGTTCTGCATAACATGTCTCTTTGTATGTTTTATGCCCATATGACCTGCAAAGGGAATATCATGGACTATGGCTAGAAGTGCCAGACAGTACGCTCTGGGCACTACCAACTGCTGTATTCTCTCACCTTCTAGCCCTCCCTCAAGCGTTCACTCTCTATACAGTAACCCTTTGTTCCAGTATACAGATTCCCCCATCCCTTGAGGATCAGGTGCCTCACTAGCTACCTTTCTCAGGCCTTGTAATGTAGGATGTGACAGCTGTGCCTCTCTCAACTCTCTCTTAGTAACCCTTCCCACCTCCACTTCCACAGGAAGTCTGGCATCCTCTGACAGCGGTGCCTCACTGTCAGCCTGGGTACTACTACTCACCTCTGCTGTTGTAGTCACTCTGTCCAAGGAAACATCACTACCAACAAGCAGCTGTGGCTCACCTTCAGTCTCACTGCTACAGGGTAGCTCCCTCCCTGAAGTAACCACTTCACCAACCTGGCTGCAAGTGTGTGGTCTGTCTGGGACTCCCCCAGGCTACCAGACCCACATGCTTGTCTCCAAGTCTGACTGCATGTAACTGCATGAACACCTGGTATTGCATTATCAAAATCCTTCCCTATCAGGGCATCTGCAGGATGGTAGTTTGGTACCCTTGTTGTCTCAAGCCAACCTACTGTTGGCATTTTGTCATTCCCACTTACTGGCTCTGTCACCTTTTATTCCCCATGGACATTTATATGCTACATGGCCCCACTGGTTGCATTCAAAACATTTAACCCTAGGTCCTGAACATGTACCTGGACTACTGGCTTCCCCTGCTACTAACAGATTCTGTTGGGGCAGTCTGGGCTGCCCACCATGGGTTCCCTTAGACCCATGAGCAGGACTGGGTGTCCCTTTCCTGTGCAGTGATGCTCTGCTTGCTAGGTATAGGTCTTCCTTCTTCCCCAACTCATCTACAGTAAGGCATTGTCTATCAGCTAACCAGATCCTCATATGTTCATAGGTAGGTACTAGGCTATCAGCCCTGGGGCCTATATAAGCATAGCCAAAAAGGTTCCCTGGCTTTCGCCACCCAAGAAAATTATTTTCCTGTGCCACTGTCAAGCAGTGCCACAGAATTTATCCCCGGGGTGAATTTTCTATTTCCCATCCAGTCAAGATTTTTCTTAAAGTAGGGCCAATGAGCAGCTTTGGTTAACATGAATGGGTAGTTTGTCCAGAGTATGGGAAGTCTCTGGGACAGGAATCTATCCCTTCAGCATGTTCTGTTTATTGTGGTGACCAGGTTTAGGCCCCTGGAGCATGTGGTTCTGAGAGATTGGGATTTCTTTAAGTGTAGCATGTCCAACAGCTCTATGTGAGGTATTTCTGTGGGCTTTCCAGTTATTGTAGGTGTTTTGTGAGATACATGCCAAATGGGGCATTGTATTCTATAATGGGTCTGATGAAGGATGAGTAGAGAGGAACAATGACCTCCTTTTTTCTAGAGGAGAACCCTTTTGTGATGAGGTGTGCCACGTAGAAGGATTTCCTGACTACTGTGGCAAAGTGGTTATCAAAGGAGAGACTACTGTCCACCTGTGTCCCGAGGTCTCTTATCACACTTTCAGTGTTTAGTGAGCTACCACCTATGTGGTAGTTCATAGATACCGAGTTTTTCCCAAAGAGGATGACAATGCACTTCTTGGCATTGAGCTTGAGGCCATGACTTTGACACCAAGCATCTGTCTCTGTGAGGCCCTTTTGTAGAATGTCTACATCATTAGGTGACTCTATTATGGCTCCCAGTTTGCAGCCATCTGTGAACTTTGTTAGCCAAAGACCTTCTGTGTTGGTCTGCACTTCAGAAAAGTAGATGCCGAACAGGAGAGGACCCAGGACCAAACCCTGTGGCACTCCACTCGTCACTGTTCTGAAGTCAGATTTGGAGTCGTCTACTTTTATTGTGTGGGTTCTGTCAGTGAGCCAGCAGGCCACCCATCTTGTGACATAGGGATTTATGCTTAGTTTAGTGAGTTTATCTATAATTCCAAAGTGGGGGATGGTATTGAAAGCCTTAGCGAGGTCAAGATAGGCTGTGTGCACTACTTTGCCCTTGTCAACGGCTCTAGTGACTGCTTCAAAGAAGTCAGTCAGGTTTAGTAGACATTATCTACCTTTTACAAATCCAAACTGAGTGGGGTCCAGGGTTTGGAGGTTACCTATGTCTTTGTTTATAAGCTCCAAAATGATATGTTCCATGGCCTTGCAGATCAGGCTCGTCTGGCTAATGGGGCAGTAGTTTCTGGGGTCCATGGTGGCACCCCCTTTGTGGAGTGAGATAACTGTCATTGTGCACCATTCAGTAGCATGAGGTGAGGCTATAATTGAACATGGTACTTAGGTGGGGTGCCAGTTCATTCTATAGTTCATGCAGTATGCAGCCTGGGATGTTGTCTGGTCCCATGGATGCTGTGTTCTTGAATTTGGAGAATGTGGTCTTTACTTGTTCATCCATGATTACAGGGGCTTTGCATTCTTCCAGTATTAAGATGGGCCCTTTGGAGGGTGAGTGGGGGGTAAAGTTAGCACTGAACCTATCTACCAGGATGTTGGCTATATTAGGTGGTTCTGTATATTTACTGCTATTGTGCTGTGGCTCAGAGCAGATCTGAGTGTTGCCATTAAGATTCTTGACATAGCTGTAGAATGCTTTGTGGTTGTCTTTGGAATCAGTGGCGATTTTATTTTCATAGCTGGCTTTGGAGATTTTTATGAGGGATCTCAGCTTCTTGCTGAGGCTGACCAGGGAGTTCCTCCAATCTTGGGATTTTACTCTTTTTTGCAACAGCTTCTTCCTTCTGTTGTAGAGTTTGATTATGGTAGGGGACCACCAGACAGGCTTCCATTTTTTTGGAGGATAGTGTCTTGGTTCTGTTAGGGATGGCATGATCTATGCACACGTGTAAGTACTTATATAGTGCATTTTTGTAAGATTCAGCAGTCCTACCTCTATTTTTCTGTCTGCATGGGTGTCGTGAAGTTTGCCACTTCTGTCTTGAGAAGCTTAAACTTGGCTTTGGAGTAGTTTTTGATGGTGGTTTTCTTAATGGGGGGTAAGTGTGGGATATGGATGTCTATGGTGCTTAGCTTGTGGTCAGATCTGACCATCAAGGAGTTGACCTCTGGCATGGAACATCAGTTACCCATATTGGTAATGACCAGGTCCAGGATATTGCTGCCCCTAGTGGGGTGAGGACTAGCTGATCCAGGGCATTAAAATTTATGAATTCCAGAAAACGTTGAACGAATGAGTCGGTACATGAGTAGTTTTCCCAGCTGATGGTGAGGTATTTGAAATCACCCATAATTAAGGTATTGGGTTGTACCTAATATTTTCCAGTATCTTAAGAAATGAAGATTGGGAATCCTGGGGCATGGTGGAGGATCTGTAACAAGCTACAACCTGAATTGCGTCTTGCCCAGTGTTAGTTGCACTTGGATATTTCGGATGCATTATGCTGAGCAACTAGCCTGGAGGTGTGGACATCCTTAATGAATATGGACATGCCTCCGCCTTTAGTGTTTCAGTCCAGGTTAGGTGGCCAAAAGGTGTGGAATGAATTATAGCCTGGTAATGCAGAGGTGCTCTCTGGAGCCTTGACCTAGGTCTCTGTCACTGCACAGATGTCAATGTTCTCCATTTTAAGAAGTGCCTTGAGTGAGTGCATTTTGAGGTTTAGATGTTTAGCATTGAGTACCATTATCCTCAGAGTTTGCTTGCTTGCACCTGTTATGGTGGTGAACTTAGCATTTGAACCTTGCCTAAAAAAGGCACTATAGGGATGGCAAGAGCCTTAGCCAGTATCCGGAATCCCAGGGGCAACAGGTGCAGGCCATCTCTGGCAAAGCATCGTAGTCTGTCGACCATGTCGTCCCAGGCAGATAGATACTGGATCCCCTTAGAATGACATTAGAAGCTTAGCCAATTGTTGAAGTCAGTAATTTTGTCCTTGTACTGTGGCATCATTCTAGGCAATGGCAGGATGCTACTCAGGGCTAGGATCATACATGCCTGGGCTACAAGATCCGAAAGCTCCTACATGTCTCTTTTCATGTAGTCCAGGGAGGTATGTCTCAGGTCATTCACACCAGCATGGACAATGACAGAGTCGTATTTGTACTTGTGAGGTGACCTGAGTGCATGTGTTATTTGGCGAATCCTGGCACTTGTCAGGCATCTGACAGTAACTTTCTTCTTGTTTAGCCTGGTGAGAGGGACATCAGTGTGCCTGACTATAGAGTCACCTATGACTAGTGTGTTGGGTATGTTGTTTTGCCTTATGGGCTGAGGTTGAGTGGCACACTGATTTTGTGGACTATGTGTCATTTGGGTAGTGTTGGGGGGATGATGACTGTCTGCATTTCAACTTGGGAGGTCTCTGTTGCTTGGGCAGATTTTTATCGAGAGCCTCCATGAAGTGACCTCTTTTAATTTCTGTCTGACTCACAAGAGACAGAGCTGTGGTCTCTTTTCAAGTTTTAGTATGCATTTAAAAGCAGAATACAAGTAAAATACAGTGTAAAGAAAACAAATCACAGTATACAAAATAGAAAAGGGCAATAAAGTAATATAAAACACCACAAATAAAAAGCAAACTAACCTTTCCCTCACAGCAAACTGTAGCAGAATCTGAGCGAGCCTTTCCAGTAAAGCTCTGAAATGTTTTATTTTACCCCTTAAATAGAAGGTTTAGTTCCTAGCTCCACCCTCTCAGTTCACAGATGATTAAGTTTAGCTGACCTGTTGTAGCTTATGTGTGACTCCTTAATTGACCTCTTCTAATTTCTGTCTGACTGACAAGAGACAGAGCTGTGGTCTCTTTTTAAGTTTTAGTATGCCATTAAAAGCAGAATACAAGTAAAACACAGTGTAAAGAAAACAAATCACAGTATACAAAATAGAAAAAGGCAATAAAGTAATACAAAACTCAACAAATAAAAAGCAAACTAACCTTCCCTTCACAGCAAACTGTAGCAGAATCTGGGTGAGCCTTTCCAGGCAAAGTGCTAAGGGCTTGTTCCCTCACCAAAAGGTCTGCAAGCCCTTCAAAAGTGGTGAACTGACATATACTCACCCACCTATGAAAATAAGTGCTTAGTTCAGCAAAATATTTGTACACACTTTCATCTGCCTTATGTCTACGCTAAAAAAAGTTTTCCTATAAGCTTCAGGTGTTAGTTTAAAATATTCTAGGAAACAGTTCTTTACGCCATTGAAATTTAAAAAGTCATTATCAGACAGTTTGGATAGAACATTTACAGCTTTACCATGGAGTAAGGGGGACAGGAATCGTACCCAGAGCCCTTGGTCAACATTATACTGTTTACATACCCTCTCAAAGATATGAATGAAACTCTCAAAATTATTCCTCTCTGTAAACCGTGGAAGAAATTTACTGATCTTTGCTGCTTCTGGGGTTTGATTACTCCCTTCCCCATTACCTCCACGACTCAGGCGAACAGTCAGCATCTCCTTTTCATGTAGCCTCTGCCTCTCCTTCTCTTCAGCTTCCAGGTGTAGCAGTTTCTCATTCTCCTCAGTCTCTAGATGCCTCAATCTCTCTGCTGCTTTTATTTACAAATGCTTGGCCTCCAACTCAAGTCTCTTTAACTCCAGATGAATTTTTAAATCCTCTGTAGAAAGGTTGAGCTGTCCATTCTCTCAGAGTTGTACATCTCCATGGCCAGTCTGATCATCTATTCTTTGATGCAGTTGCGACCAAAGCTGCAATCATGTCTACCTTAGTCAGGTTACCATGCATCAGTCCTTTAGCCTGGCACATCTCAGCCAACTGGCTCCTTGTCAGCTTGCCATACTCCTCTGCTGACATGCTTGCCTGCTCTCCCTGACTAAGCTAACAAAAGAAATAAAACAATTATGATCTGAACTCTGAATGTTCACTGCATGACTGATTTAGAGTACAGAAACACCTTCAGTGATCACTGTACACAAGCTACAGGAATTCAATGTCCACACCACTACAAGCCAATTAATATGCAATGTGGCTATCTTACCACTATCACCCAATTAATATTTGACGTGGATATCCCACCACTGACACCAATTAATATTTGACACCTGACCACTAGCCCGGTAATCAAGGATCCTCAGTCCTCACCACTAACACCAGTGAAGGATGTGCACAGTGGGAGGATGAACAGTACATACACAGTAAAGTACAATTTCCCTTAAGACCACACAGAGATCACAGTCAGTCTAGGGTGGTGTCTCCCTCTATCTCCAGATCCCCAATAAGACTCCCCACTGGCACAGCTATAGAGTGGAGTACTTAGCCAGGGTTCCAAGCCAAGTCCTCCAAGCACTCTCTCTGTCCAACCAGTGCTTCATGTGCCTGCCCAAGTAACTGACACACACACATACTTTGAGATTTGATTTATGCACAGATACACACATGGAGAAAGTTGGTACAGGTTTACTAGCTATTCCCCCTTCTGCCCAGACCATAAGGTAGTTAGCACTGCCATCAGAACTCCTACTTATCCACTACTATTAGGCCCTTCCCAAAGGGTGACCAATTCCACTGTGTAATGTTACTGTTATCCAAATGGTAAGTGTGACCAAACTTTTAAGGCTATACTAGAGTGTCCTATACAGTATCACCAAATACATGCAAGAACTCTAAGAGCTTAAATATCTGTAAGCCAACCAGCCACAATTAAAAGGTTTAAATATTTTTAATAATAAATTATAAAAGCACAAGACAATACTCATTAACTCAGCACAATGACAATAGAGTTCACAGTCATAGGAAATACTTTAAAATAACATAGCAGGACAGTCTCACATAAATACAGAAAACATCTCTAACTAATCTTGCTGTATTCCTATCTATCTCTAAGAAAATTATGTTCTAAATAACTTATTTTCAGAGCAAGGCAAAGTGCTTGTAAGTTGCTAACAGGTCTAGAACAAAATACAAAAATGCACTCTCTCTCAGATAGTTCTTAAGTTAATAATACACATTACTGCTGTGTTAGCTAGATTACATCACTATTTGACCCTTGCATCTAGTTCCCAGGCTAAACAGATACCAACAAAATTTAACATGTCTCTATGAAAAATACTTATCTCTTAGAAGCTGCCAATTCTCTCTTAGAAGCTTGCCAGAAACTGGAAGTCGTAAAACAATTACCTTGGAAACCTGTAATTTACCTGTGTTTCAAACAATAAAAAGAATTTCCAGTTGGAGACATTCCGTCTTCTCATTCTGGTAAGCACACTCATAAAATTCTTTATTTATTTTCTCAGAGTTTGCAAGTTAACTTTGTATATTCCAACTTTTACTATGAAACCATACATTTGCATTGGCATATTTTTTACCCACGTCTCCTCTTTTCCAGCGTGTGCACTGTGGTTACAATCTTGAAGCTCAGTGCAGAACATATATAGTTTTCTTACATTTATAAGGCAAGCATACAAATCATATTACTATTCACAAATGACATAGAATTATTTACAAAATTCTATCTAGCTGGGCTGGCAGTGTCGCATTTCTATATAAATCATAATAATATTTTCAAGTGACATATATTTACAAAATTCCAAATAGCTGAGGTGGCAGCATTTTGGTTTATCACAAGTGTAATCAGTAATAATCAGAAATGTAACATCACCATTCATCAAAAGAGTAAAACCAGTAACTGAGATAATAAATTAATTTGATTTCTTCCTGCTCAGTATCAGTAACTGGCAGCATTGCAGTATTATATTAGACATTGCCAATATTAAACAATATAACAGCAACAAGGTGCAACAGCGAGTACAATATTATTTAAACATAATAACATTACAATAATCAGAACACTGTAAATTTCAGCAATGCATCCAAAAAGGGTATATATTATATGATCAAAACTTTAGTTAGTCAAATGACTAAAGCTCGATCACAAAATTTCGAAGTCCCAAAACCGCAAATGAAAGTTTCCACACAGGGAAACAATGCCATTGTCCCTACTAAAAAAAAAAAAAAAAAAAAAAACATCAAACACAAATCAAGTGGGGTGCTTCGCCCCATACCACACCCCACTAACTAAATATACCAACTCCAAGATCGCTCAACATTGTAGAAAGGGCAAAATCCGGGTAACAGCCAAACTAATTATTTCCGTGTGTGGAGATTGCCATTCGCAGTTTTGCGACTTTGACATTTAGTTATTTGACTAAGTAAAGTTTTGATCATATAATATAGACCCTCTAAAAATGTGCAGTCAATAAGTTAAGAGACAGTGATATCATTGCGTGCAATAAGGCAGTAGAAAATCAATCACAGTGGTCCAACTAACATAAGACAAACAATGCAATGAAATTTATATTACTTACAGTAAGCATGAAGAGATTGCTTTACTTCTTGTAGACTTGGAGCTTATGTTAGCAACCTAATAGGATTAAAACTGGGTAAGTACTGAAGAGTATTAATCTGAGCAAATCTCCTGTTACTTAAAGTACGTAAATCTCCACACACCCCCCCCCCCCGCCCCCGCAGAAGCCAACCAGTCAAAATGCAGCAAATGCTCCCACAGAAACTGGTCAGTAAATCCAGTCCTTCACCCAGAACCTGGAACCAAGCTCAAGTTCCTATCATGTTGAAGCCTCTCCTCTCACCAAGGACTGAAGCACTACAGACCCAGCCCTAGCAATGCTGATTATTATGTAGGAATCTATATAAAAAAGAGCTCCGTAGTCTTTTTGTCTTTAGAACAGCCCAGCAATGAAGTTCACCAAACTAAGCAAGCCTCCTGATATTTGAGGTCTGTAAGGCTCCACCCTCACAAAAGCCAGCCAATTAAAATACTGCCAATACCCCAACTGAAGCTAGCCAGGCAAAAAGAGGTACTCAAATCATTCACTGGAACCTAAGCTCAGGTAGCTATCATGGGGAAGTTTTTGCTCTCACCAAAGGCTGAAACACTACACAGATCTGGTCCCTGGAATCTGATGAATTCCTTATAATGCACTGAATCAATAAGAACTGAGATGAAAATGGGAAATGTAGTCATCTTCTTCGCCTTCTCTGTAGTTTTTCTTTCCTTCAGAACACAACAGCACTAGAGAGTGTAGCATGACTTTATCTCATGCTCATCTAGTACAAGAATGGTCGCAGAGTGGCCACCAGGTAGATCATTTTACATGTACGCAACAAAGTGCCAAACCTTTTTCATAAATAAAGGGGAGGAAATGGTCTAGATAAGAAAGTAGGATAGAAGAGAACAGCAAGCATAGGAGAAACATCTCTGACAAGATCTGATACCCTTGATAAGTGTAGGTATGGGCCTGAGAGATGGACCATTTACAGGTTACCTGTGTCCATTAGAGACATAGGTGCCAAACCAGGGATACATTTCCTGTTTCCCATCCAATTGTCCAAGCTGCACTTCAATTAGGTTAGGGGTGAACTCTGCTTCACATGGATGGGGAGCCTGTTCCATAGATGGAGTAGTCTCTGGGATATATACCTATCTCTTCAGCAGATCCTATTTATATCATAGGCAAAGTTAAGTTTAAGTCTTTAGAATGGGTAATTCTGGTGCTGTATGCTTTGTGGATACGCAGAAGGTCCATCAGAGTGGGGTCTGACAATGCCCTGTATGCCAGGCTAGATCTCCCCTCAAAAGACTATAGGAGACAGAATAGAGGGACAGGGCCTTGAGGTGGTCTCCATAGGACATTTTACTTATGCCCTGTATTCTTTTAGTGAGGAACCTCTGTGGACGTTCCAGTTAGTGGATATGTGTGGTTAGGTACATATCAAAGGTGGCCACTAATGGCACCAGTGACCCCTCTATGTCATCTCCAGCAAAGGAACCATTATCCCCTATTCCGAGGCAACCCTGGTGGCCACAGGCAACCCAGTGCCTGAGGCATTGGCTAGCACAGTTGGAGATAAGCATGATCTTTCTTCCACCTCTTCCATACCTGGACCTGCAGGATGACATAATGGGAAAAATGAATACACATGGATGCTACAAAGGTCAGTTGCAAGTGGTACAGTTGACTAGCACAGACCTCATACACTCACTGCGGTTGGGAGAGTTGCTCCAACTTTCCACTAAATCCAACCATGTTAAATTGTTCCTTCACCACCTAAGGCAAACAAAAGTATGCAAACCTAAGATTAACTGTAAATCAGGTAAGTTAGCAGAAGACAATAGTACAAAAAAAAAAAGCTTACACTACATTTCTGTCATTCTTTGTCTCTGTCCCTAACCTCTGCCTCTCACTGGTAAAGCAGGTCAAGGTGGCAAAATCTCAGTTCACTGTAACATTGTAGGGACTGCTCACCAGAATGTGTTACGCCAATAGTATCCCTCTCCATTCTAGCAAGTTCACACCATGCTTCCATTGTCTTAGTGTCATGCAAATTTGGATTAGTGGAATTTCAGTAAAGATTCTACAGACTTGCAGTTTCAAAGAGTTAAGTAAGGAGTTCTGACTCGTAAAATACCTAAGCAAGAGCAATAAACTCTGTGGTCAATATCAGTCAAACTAAGGCAGATGTTGTGAGGTAAATGTAACTGGGAATCCAGGACACTAGCATGGCACTACACTGTCTGTCTGTGGAAGTTGGGGGGTAAATGGGTACAATAGAAACCTTGTGAAGGACATGCCATGGGGGGTTGTGGTTCCAGGGACATATGCTAAGGAATGATTATGGTAAGTAAGTAGGGGGGGGGGGTGAGGTCGCTGAGCAAAGAAGTAACTGTGGCTGGTAAAGAGGTCCATAATGGAAGACTGTAACCATGGCTACAATAAAGAAATAAGGAAGGGTGAGCATAGCCATAACTGCGACTGCTAAACAGGTTCATAAAGGTAGAACTATGGTCATAGGTATGGGTATCCCACAACATACAATACAGACCCACTAACTTTAATGTTTTGCCCACAGGAGTACACGTACTGACATGTCTCAGTAGAATGAAATGCTACTGCAGGTCATCTGTAGACACTGCATGCAATTCCTGGGTGTAGGTTCCACAGGCAAGCATTATTGAGACCAGATTTGGCAGAGACTAGTGTAGGATTTGAATTTTGTGACTGGCCATAATAGACCACTGAAGCAGATTTGATAATGGGTTACTGATATGATACTTTGTGCAAAGGAAAAGATACCAGGCATTGTGTGTCAGACAGGTCAACCACAGGGAGAATGCCATCAATATCAAAGTGTCTCACTCAGGTTTAAGATTTTTTGTTTTCATTTGCTGGCCAGGAGGAGTGGCTCTCATACTAGAGTGTGGCTTGGACAAGAAAGTCGAGTTGGCACTGATAACCTATGTGTCAGTCAGAGAAACATCAAGTTAATAAAGTCTATCACTGGACAGTATAGTACAGTCCACTGCTTGTTGCCAGATTCATATTTTTCCTTCTGGCACATCTGATCTGAGACAGGCTACATGACAAGGTATAGCTGTCAACGTATGCTATAACTGAACTTTAATAAGCAGTATTATGCATTCCAGATTGCTCATATGCACATATGTATATGGGCAAACTATGATGTCACGTGTGTTCCTACTCTCAGAGGTTACACCGGGGGATGGTTGACCTCAACAGATCATCATACAGTTGACGTCAGCAAGGCACCCATGGCCATCAGTTGTGGCAACATGCAAGTAGCACATTTTGATGACACAGTGTCACTGTTTGCAACACTACAGAGTGAGGGATTGCCTACATCCACAATTACAGTGACCCCTGTAGAAGTACAGACTGACCACAAGGCCTCAACAGGGCACAGAGTACATCTTCCCTAAAAGAGTTCCTCACTGGCTCCTCTAGTGTCCCCAGTGCAGACAGCATCCAAAGTGTGCACTGCCTCTGAGGTACACATTCCTGACATAAGGGATAGATATGAATGAGAGGTTTAGGCACCACAAAGACATATGGACCATCCCTGATATGGCAACAAGACTCAGAATTTACCAGTAGATCTGCTAGTCACAGCATTGTGAGGGTAGAGAGTGTGCTCCATGGATTATGGCTATAGGTGCAAAGTGATATAGAATATAGGGACAGGGAGCACGCCGTGCTGCTGCTGAGGTCACTGGTGGCAAATGTTACCAACACAGTGCGCTTCCATGAGACACATTGCAACTCTCAACCCATCTGCTCCACAGTCTTGCCTTCTGTAGCTGTGCTAATTATTGATTGTGGGAAGGCTATAAAAAAGAAATATATAAATGATTAACCTCATATGCAAATATTGTACATTAATAAGATAAAATATAGCTCAACTGTAGAGTAATGTCAGCAGTAACTCGAATGATATATGCGGTATGTGTATATATGCATATATGTATGTATATATATATATATATATATATATATATATATATATATATATATATATATATATATATATATATATATATATATATATATATATATATATATATATATATATATATCTATATATATATATATCTATATATATATATATATATATATATATATATATATATACATACATATATATATATATATATATATATATATATATATATACATATATCTCTATATATCTCTCTCTCTCTCTCTATATATATATATATATATATATATATATATATACGTATATATATATATATATATATATATATATATATATATATATATATGTATATATATATATATATATATATATATATATATATATATATATATATGTATGTATATATATATATATATATATATATATATATATATATATATATATATATGTGTGTGTGTGTGTGTGTATGAGTCTGTCCAGTACCGTGCATTACACATAATAGTTGCCCAGAGAAGATACTCCTAACAGTATCAGAAACCTTGGCAATCTGACCATCATTTGCACAAGGTGCTGAGCAAGCACTAATTAATATTTAGTAGAACTGCATTAAAAACAATAATAGAACAAATACAATTAGGATCAAGAGGTACATAAATAATTTACAACTGAGCAGGAAAAAGAACTAAAAAAACTGTTTCTGCAATACATTTAATTAGAACAAACACATTAGCTATCCACTCCATGCATCAGACATAGGCAAGCCTAAGTCACAAAGAAATGTGCAAAGGACAAGGCACAGTCATCATCACTTGCACATGGTGGTGGGAGGAGCTTACAGGAAGGAAAACCTGGTACTGAAGAAGTGCTGTGCAAGTGAAAAATTAATTTCTCAGCAAGTATCCATTGTCAGGGCCAGTAGCAACAGATTTGGTTATTTGATTTATATAACTTATGTGTGTATGAGGAGGTACAGCCAAGATGAATTTTAATATGTGTAGGTCTGCATGAACACAGTCAAAGCACCTGTGCTAGCACTACATCCTGGCATCTCAGACAGGTGTGGGCCTTGCACAATAGAGTATTTAGTTCACCATTGCTGCCCCATCCATAAGAACAACCAATGCCAGGATTAGTAATGCTAGTTCTATTTGCCTTGGCTAGAAGTCAGGATGCAACCTGAACATGAACATCTGCTGGATAACCTGTCATCTTGACTATGTCCATGAGATGACAGCAACTATGTGGCCTACCACATCTGTGTTTGGACACTTCAGTCACTGACAGAAGTGGAAGTAATGCCACTATGGGAATAGGATCTGGCATGGCCATGTCAGCTAACACTTGACAATGTAACAGCTCTCTGGTCATGAGGATGCTGTCCTTTCCCCAGCAGATGATCCATTACAGACACTGCATGAACGAGTGTGTCATTCATCCTGATCAAGAAGTCACCCAGATGGTTCAGGCAGTCTCACATATCAGAATGCACAACATGCTGTACTCAATCTCTTCCTAAGCCCTGGAGGAATGTGCTTGTTCCTCCATGATGGTTCTACACATAGGTTGTGTGGCACCTACTGATATACCAGTATCACGTGGAGGCAGACAGCAGACTTTATCCAAGGACCTCTACCAACATCACTGCATGTTAATTCATCTTTGCAATGACAACAGGGTGACTCAGCCTGATCTGCAACTGGAGTAACCACAGTACCCTGATCAACTGTGTGACCTTCAACCTGTCCTATCTCTGATGGCTCCATGTAAGGGGTATGCATAGGCATGCAGACTGTATACAAACTCTGAGCAGGGGATGTGGGAGCCACAACCTCAGTGTCAGACTGACCCTTTACATCGCCAGACTGTGTCTCTTCATCTTAGCTATTATCATCAGAGGCTGCCGACACTCTGATATCAGGTGGTAGGAGTTCCACAGTGCAGGTGGCAGGCTCACCTGTGATAAGTAATAAAATACAACAAATAGAAAAACAGAATAAAAAATTATAAAACTTATGCATAAACCTGAAGTTAAGCAATAATGCATGCAAGTGCAATTGGAAAAGTACTTAAGGTAAACTTAAAGAAAATGTATATACATTAATAGCAATGAAAAAGTTATGCGCGTACTGTTTGCAGGTAGTCATGGAAAATCAGTATCAGATGTCCCTAGATAGACAAAATGAAGATAAAAGATGGATGATAATCATTATAATGTAAATAACACAATGAACTTAAATATCAACTACATCTGCATATTAAGATAGATGTTATCGATTTATATCTGTATCCATTTCCTCTTCCTTCTCTCCCCATTATCTCTATCTCACTTTCTCTTTCCCCATCCCTTTCTCTTGCTGTAAATTATAAATGAATATTAACATGGCATACCTATAGCTTCACTAGTAGACACCCTTTGGTTGTCCTCCACCCCAACACCTATATCAAACACTACAGTAGAATCCCTTGATGAAATGTTTGGATTCTTACAGTGGACACGAATTCCATCTCATACAGTGGTGTTTTGGTAGCAGGACCACCACCACCACCACCAGCCCTCTGTGAAATATAGCAGTGGTTATTTTTTGGCTTTGTTGATCATGTCACTGGTTTGATTTCAGTTTTTGTTGTAACCATATCCATGGCCATCCAGAGCATTGACATCATTGACACCTGCTGCCAGATATGGTCACAGAAGGACTTGTTATCTTTGACTTTCTCTAATATGTGCAAGCCATATTGATGGAATATCTGCAATATCACCTCATTCTCACTATCTGAGAATGCCAGTTTACATGGGCCAGATTTTCCTGGGAGCCATATTCCTATATGGAAAAGCACAAACAAATTAAGCATAGTGACTGACAACTAAAGAAATGTAAATGTGTGCAGGCATCATTAGAAAAATTAACTTATGGAGCTCTCTAGGACTACACATGTCATACACAGGTATAAAATCCCCCTCCCCAAACATATGAAATGAAAAGAAATGACTTATCTCTGGTAAGGATGACAAGAATGTGTTAGTTCATAATAGATAGCAGTATTAACACAATATATAAATAAAATGTAGGAAGTTACATGTTTACCATTTGGGATAAGCTTCTGTTGATGACACAAGTATATATAACAGGTCTAACACAGTTGTTGGACTACAATGTAACCTTGCCATAGCTGCTACTCATATAACATTTTTCAGAACATGCAGGTAACATTATCTGAGTTTACTTAAAAACAAATAACTGCTATACATGCTATAACAACACCAATGGACAAACTGCAGATATCACACAATTTATATGAGACGTAAGCCATCATTAACACTTAACAATAATTTGTAAAGAAATATCACATACCTTTACAGAATTTGTATGGAAGTAACTAAACAACTGCAAATACAGCAGTATCAAAATCTGTGAATCCAAGCAGTCTCCACAATTATAATATCAGTGCCTTACCACCAGAATGAGGTTATATAGTGCAGATTCACCCCTCTGAGCAGTGTGAATAGGCAGATTAGGTGTCAAGTCATTATCAGTCATGAATCACTCAATCTTCACAAAGTGTTGGTCAGGTAAACATGGTGGTGTGAGGACCTATGTAATGCCATGCACCTGCCCTATCAATACAAGAATGAACATTAAGAAGCGCTGCTTGCTAAGGGCTTGCAAGTGTGAACAAATAGTATTACTGCAGTGAAAAATTGTTTCACACTGCTGCTACTTTGATGCACACTTACTGAGAGTGTATTAGCTAAAATAGAGTTACCAAAAAGTCAGGGAGATTACACTGAATGAGTTAGGAGATAACCCTGTATTAATAAATGTTTATTACCTAATTGTGCCTTTAAGTAAAAAGTTGTGTGTAATTCATATGATATACACATCAATGAAATATATAAAAATATAGTCTCAAAATAAATCCATGCGACTTTACATTCATGTCAGAAAATCTTGAAAAAGAATACTGACACATAAGAAATGGACAATAATGGTATTGCAAACATTCATTACTATTCTTACAAGAATTATTAACTTAAGCATTACAAATAGTACATTTTCTACACATCTACTGAGAAATTACAAAGGACAACTGTGACAAAATGCTTTATTTTGGACCCTTAATGTAAAGTGATACAATGTCACTGCTTAAGTATATATAATCTACTCTCCCTTCTTTATAATATGTCTGTGCATGTGGCAGATAGTGAAAATACTCTCAAATGTGTCATGTCAATTACATGGTTTCAAGGTTCACATCTAGAGAGAGTGCAGTTTATGCGAAAATCTGGTGTTTCATGCACATGTTTACATGTTATAAGACAACATACTGGAGAAAACATCACAAAGATAATTTTTCAATCCATTAATTATTTTACTTTTTGCTTCAAGCTTTGTAAGCTGTTTGGCATTGCACACCAAGGACTGGCAGTGGACAGTAGCAGAGAATGATGGTTCACAAAAGAAGGCAAAAACTCAAATTCTAACTTGGAATGCCTTCAGTAGTGCAAATGTGACTAACTCATTTGAGCTACTCAACACTCTGAATATTACTGATTGAAAAAAATACTCTTGTCAGCTACCTACTTCTGTGATACAAGATATAAAGGCATTTATTTGGAAGCAACAGCAAAGGCAATGGTGAGTTCTACTCTAGGCTACTTATATTTGTAATTACTTGGGTCAAATTAAGTATAGGCACACATTTTTGTATATGAAATGAACAGCATAAGTCTGTGTGATAAATGCTAAATATGTTACCTATAGTCCTTGTGAACTGTTGTTACAAATGTTATGTTGTTGGAAACACAACCATTCTTATGACTGATAACAACACTTGCAAAATATGATAGTTTGTAAGGTGTGATAACAGAAAATCAGTAAGGTGAGGAATGTGGAGATATGTATAATATTTGCTCGGTTACTTATCCATGTCTCCCAAGTAATAGTTATGACAATAATAGTATGTGATTATTACTTGTATATGCTGCATCAAAAATGAGTTAACATCATTTGCTTATTACTTGTATATGCTGCATCAAAAATGAGTTAATGTTATCTGCTGTGCGTCCCCTTTCTCAATAAGTGGCAATATCTTGAAGGTCTAATGATAAGTAACTGTTATGTAAGTTATGAAGTGACTAGCAGATATTAAAAGAATGAATGTGATAGGTTAATGTTGCATGTGCTCTGTTCATTGCTAGATATAGCCTATATACTTGGTTTACTTTAAGTTGTAATTTTTTTTGGCTTCTGCATTTCCTCACCATTTAGCAATGAACAATGATGAGTTATGTCTGAAGGCAAAAAATCCAAATTTTAATTTGGGCTTTCTTTAGTAGCACAAATGAGACTGGCACAAGTGTATCCAACAGCACTCTGTATAGTACTGAATGAAGAAAATGTACCTGTCAACTACATCTCTGTGGCACAAGCTGTAATTACAAATGATAATTACAAACATGAATTTGGCAACACAACTATCATTAATTATTGCTCCATAAGTCAACTATTTTATTTATTTATTTATTTGTCTATTGTTAACTGGGTTAGTCCACTGGGCTGGTGGCCCATTTTCAGTGGAGACTTGAGGAGAAAAGCTCCATAGCAAAAAAGTGTCAATACAATACATTATTATGACAATAACAATAGCAAAGTTTACATGACAAGTAAAGTGAATCTTTATACAGAGCCAATATACAATCATGTGATAGTGGAGAAAACATAATAAACTATGCAAAAATAATCAGCATAAACAAAAATCTAGTAAGTAGGATGAGTTGTGCTCTGTAGTAAATTAGAAGATTTACCACTAGAGCAACATGGAAAAAAGCCCTTAAACCTCTAATCACTAAACCGACGGTATTCAGGGAGAAACATAGGAGCAATAAAAAGAATGGTAGGAAGGAGAGGGGTGGGGAGGAGAGATTGTGGGAGCAGAGTATAGAAGGAGCGAGGGGAAGTTAACTGTTGTTGGCAAGGAAGAGAAAATAATATGCAACTGTAGTGTTGTTCAGTGGCAAAGCGAAGTATGGTACTAGTGTATGAGAAAGTTATATAATGTAAGGTTAGGAGAAATTGCTATGGTTTGACAGCTGGTTGAGATTATATTAGGTTGGGTGCTGACAGGTGCAGGAGGGAGAGATGGCAAGGTAGTTCTTTAGTTCTCTTTTAAAAAGAAATGAGGATTGAATGGAACATATGTTGGTTAGGAGTTTGTTCCAGACTTGGGATAAAGAGCATTTATGCAACAATCTGCCTATTATTTTGTTAGGCCTATAGGTGTCAAGTAGCAGTTGGTCAGCATTACAAACGGATAGTGAAGGTTTGTATAGGGATAGGAGGGTGGACAGGGAGGGACAGTTGGTGGGTTTATACAGCAGTGAGTGTGTCATCAGTAGCTGAGAAAGTTGGAGTAGTTGATGGAATTCCACCCATTATAGTTGGTTAAGTGAGAGACAATGGTGGTATTTGTAAGGGAAATTACAGGCAGATCTTGCTATTTGGTTATAGGTTTGTTGAAGTTTGGTTGATAAATTTACTTGGAGGTAGGTAACTATAGGGGAGCCATAAAGTAGGCAGGGAAGGCAGTAGACTTGAGCTAGTGAAGTTCTGGAAGAGTTTGATAAGAATAGTTTATTTCTATACAGTAAGCCCAGTTTTTGATTGGTCTTTTTGATGGATTGTTGGATATGAAGACCACATTTAAGTTGATTTTCAGTTGTGACTCCTAGAAGTTTGTCATGGGAGTCAGCATGAATGATAGTGTTGTCTTTGGAAAAGAGACTGAAGGAAGGTTTAAGGTTGGACATAGATTTTGGAAGAAAAATAAGAAGCTTAGTTTTCTTTGGGTTAAGGATGAGTTGGTTGTTGATTAACCAGTGCCAATGGTGTTGAAAGAAGTTTGGGTGAGGGAGTGAACGTCAGTGAGGTTGTCAGAGAGGGTAATTAGAGTAGAATCATCAGCATACTGGATATAAGAAGAGTATCAGCAGGTGAAGCAGAAATTATTAGTAAAAATATTAAAGAGAAGGGTACCTAGGATGGACCCTTGGGATACACCTGCTTGAATGTGTAGGAAAGGTGAGCAAGAGGTCTGCCATCTAACAGATTGCTGTCTGTTGGAAAGATAACTAGAGAATCAGAGGGTAGTTGATGGAGAGAGGTTAAGTTCAGTTAGTTTAGTAAAATGTTTAGGGTGGGAGATGATGTTGAATCCCTTGGAGAGGTAAAAGAAAAGGCATGACACCAGTTTATTGTTATCTCTTGCCTCTGCTATAGTTTGGGTGAAGGATAGAAGGGCGGTAGATGTGCTATGGTGAGGCCTAAATTCATGTTCAAAGGGGGTGAGAAGATTTTCTTAGGGGAAGATATTTAAGACGTTGTCTGTGAATACATTTCTCTACAATTTTTGAGAAGGGACAGGATGGCTATAGGTCAAAAATTGGAAGTGGAGTTACCACCTTTGTGAATTGAAACAGTGTAAAAGAATTTCCAAATATCAGGGACAGATGGTTCTTTAATGGACCTGTTAATGAGGACTGAGACAGGATATGTTATAGAACTGGCTGCAAGTTTGAGAAACTGGGTAGGTAGGTTGTTGAAGGTAGGAGAGCAGCATTTAAGTTTCTGCAAAGGGATTTTATATAGGCAGTGGAAACAGGTATCAGCTAGAAGGATGAGTGGAGGCAGTTGGTGGAGGGGGTAAGGGGTTGAGGTTGGTTGTTATCTGGGGGAGTTAGTTTCCGAATAGAGTCTATAAAGTAGTTGTTTAGTAGGGTGGTAGTTTCAAGGCATGATTTATTGGGGAAGGGGTTAGGGATTGAAGGTTTCCCAGGATGAAGGTTATTGTTCATGGCACACCAACATTTTTTAGGGTTTGAGGTGTCAGTAGATTGAGCTTCTTGGTAGCATTTTTTCTTGTCTTGGATAGTGAGTTTTTTAACAAGGTTTCTTAATTCTTTGAATTTAAGGAAGAGAGAAGAAGATTTTGACTTCTTCCATTGTTTCTGGGTACTGTCTCTAAGTTTCATGGTGGAAAGGGTATCTTTAGAAAGCCAGGGTGCAGGATTTGGTTTGATCCTACTTTTTCTGTTGGGTGCAAGGCTGTTTAGAATGTTAAGGAATATAGTGTTAAACTTATGAACAGCATCATTTAGAGGAAGGTTAAACAGATGAGACCAACTGACAAGAGAGAGTTGGTTGTTGACAGTTTCAGTGTTAAAATTGGTCAGGTTATGGCAGTCTCTATAAAGGTGGGTTTTTGAGGTTAGTTTATGTTTTCTTAGTATAGAGATGGAGAGATGATCGCTTAGGGAGTCTGGTAAAGTACTGGGTTTCTGGTAATGATTAGGGGTGGAAGTTAAAATCCAATCAAGAATGGACTTGGACCTTTTATTGATATTGGTGGGAGTAGTAATATGTTGGCTAAAACCAAAAAGGTTTATACTGAGGCTAGGGGAGTGGGGAGAGAGTTTATTCAAGTCTATGTTGACATCACCTAGTAAGATGGTCTCGTATGGGATATTTTGTGAGATCCAGGACAGAATAGGTTCAAGAACAGGTATATTGTTCCCAGGGGGTACATAGATAGATGTTATTGCAAATTTCTTGTGTGGGTTAAGGTGACAGTTGAGAAAGATATGTTCTGCTGTGGAGAGGTTTGGGAGTAGGAGAAGGGGGGGATAGGTTAAGCTGTTCAGAGTACATGATAGCAACACCACCCCCTTTTTTGAACGTATGTCTTGTCTGAAGACATTACAGCCAGGGGATAACATTTCTGAGTTTGTGATATAAGGTTTGAGCCAGGTTTCTGAGAGAGTTAAGATGTGGGAAGAGTGGTGGGCTACCCAAATATGTAGTTCTGTGATTTTGTTTGGGAGACTTTGTAGATTTATGGAGTAGATTGATTGGTGTTTAGTTGGAGAGGGGGGAAGAGTGTGCCAAGTAGGAGAGGTGGAGGTGGTAGAGGATGATAGCCTGGGATTTGGGTGGATGTCACCATCTGGAAGGAGTGTTATAGGAAGTAAATTAGGTTTAGAGAAATAGAAGTCGTAGATAGTGGGTTTGAACTTAGGTTTGTTAGAAGCAAAAGCAGGATTAAGAAGTTTTAGTTTGTGATAGAGGATATTGTAGAGAGAGGGAGAAATAGGGGGTACAAGGTTTTATAGTAGGAGGATGCTTCTTGGGTAAGAGTGGGTGATAGAGGAGGGTAGACTAGGGTATAGTGATAAGATGATAAGCTACATAGGAGAAAGAGTAGGGGAGTTAAGATGAAATACACTGTATGATGTACTTGTATGCAGGTGTGTAACTGCAATGAGGAAAGTAGAGAATTTGAATGTATGTAGTGTTATGTAGGGGAGTTGTGAGGGTGTAGAGTAGAGCAGTAGGTAGTGGGGAAAAAAATGAGTAATTTTTGGAAAGGAAGGAAAGATATAAAGAGAGGTAAGGCAAGATGTGGAGAGTGGAAAGTGGATTGGAGCTGTAGAGTTGCAAAGCAAAGGGGGGAGAGAGGGATATGCACTAGATAGAAGGAAGGGTGGGGGAGATTGAGTAGGTTGGGGATGTATAGTAATTAGATAATTGGATTGCAGGGGAGGAGCCTTACAGGCAGGTTAGAGTAAAAATTTAGAGTATTCTGGGGTAGGTGGGAATGGGGTAGGGTAGACTAGGGGAGCAGCATGAGCACCAGCATAGTAGGGTGAACGGAGCAGGGCTACACCTGAAAACCTGGGATTGCAACAGAAACAATCAGTGGAGTTGAGTGGAGGCAGCTAAGAATCTAGGAGGCAGTGACCTATAGCAGATTTTAAAGGGATTGGGAATGAGGTAGATTAGTTATGGAAAATAAGTTTTAGGAAAGTTGTACTTTTTGACAGAGAAAATAAAAGGAGAAGGTAAGCAGTGTGAGCAGCAGTTGAGTGCAAGGAGAGGTGGGTATTTACAATGGTGTTAGACAATATATACAGTAGAGAAGCAGTGGAGTAGAGTCAGCAGGGAATAAGGGAAGGAAAGCAGAAATAGGAGCTTTGTGTGCTGATGGGCAGGCAGCTGTACACAGACAGATGTAGGCAGAAAAATAAATGGTTGCACGTACTTTAGCTTAAAAAAGAGAGGTCCTGCAGACACAGTAGTAAGGATAACAAGAAGCTTCAGTAGTATGTTTGATGGGAGTTTCACTTGATGTCTTGTTAGTTAGGGACAGGTAACTTTAGCTTAAAAAAAACTTTAGCTTAAAAATATAAAATATGTGTGTAAATTGTGTTATGCATAACATTTATGATATTTAGTGTAAAATGCATTTGCATAGGTATAAAGTGCACAATACATATTTAAAATTAGCATGCCTCATCACATATAACATGTATTTACAAGCAAAAGACTGCCTTTTACATAGAACTCCATGTATATTAATAGGTAAATGAACACACATAGTGGCATCTCTTAAGTGCATCTCCATTCAGTTTGAAATGTGTATATAACAACTTACAAATTACTAAAGTAAGTTATCATGTGGCATTGACAGTTAATAAGCATTTTTTATCATGTTATCCTTAATTTTCTCATGGGTTCAATTCCCAGGTGGTATTAGTCAATCTTTATATTGTGTATGTCCCAATTCATAATGTTTTACCTCTAAACAGCAATGATTATAACAAACAGCATTTCAATATATAATGTGTAAATAGGGTGGTCATCACACAAGGCTACATATTACTGCCATATTTCACACATTCATTGAGTTTTTATTTAATAATTTCCAATGTCTCTACCAACCTATTGTTGTGCTTTAAAATGCACAAATGCAGTTGGCAAGGCTATGCATCATTGTGTACAAGGTAGTACATATGAACATATGAAATCTGAATTGAACACCAATTACAAAACACAGTCATATGTGTAGTTGAGTAGATGTGGCAGGTAAAGGAAATGTTCCATTTAGAGCCCAAAGATGGTATGAAGAGTAGTTCAGGATTTTTGTGGCACTCTTTGTAAAGCACTACAGCTGTAGGCTTCTGTAGAGTAATTATACCAGGTCTCAGTACAAGGCTGAGGTTTGGAATGGCTTGGCCAAGACTGTCTCCAGTGCAACTGGCATTCCATGCACTGGGAAACAATGCTGTCACCATTACAGTGTGATGGAAAGAAGCAAGCAGGACCTCCTGAGCTGATGGGAGGATGAATTTAGGACTGTAAACACCCCTGAGTTGTATAAGTATAGTGAAACATTACCAGTCAATGATATAACATGGATTTGCCAGTCAATACAGTTATTCATTATGCTTCCATTTTTGTTCTGTACAGCTGCTGAAACTGTTTCACTGAACAGAGAGGCACATCAGAAGTGACTGGCTTACCTCAGAGAAGGTAGGCATACCTAACCTTATATGAAGCATACATGCCTGCTCCAATAAATTCTGATGATTGCAAGAGGCAATAAGTACATCTATATAGCTTTATATGAGTACAGTTCATAGCAGCAGAAGCTACCTATTATTACAGGATAGAATGTATAAATTAATTGCTGCAATATTAAATTACATTAACCACTCCATTTCTGTAAGTGTATTTATTTGATTGGAATGTGTATATACAATATGGCATTCTCAAATAACTGTTTCCATATTATTTATAATAATACTGAGATTGATGTATTTTATGACACATCAATGCTTTTACATCATATCTGGATGTGGCAAAGGTGAACATAGCTATGTGTCATATTTGTTTTAGTACTGAAATAATAATGTGTCATGGTATTGATGTTATCTATGTTTTGTCTCCACAAGCACTATCTTCTTCTTTTTTTTGTAGAAACACTGCTGCTTCAACAATAATAACCATCAGCACAAGGAGCTAGACAGACCACTGGAGTTCAGCCCACCATACCTCCACAGGTGGCTGTGGTGTTGCAACCTGTCAACATTGCTTCCACAACTTCTGGACTACCTACTCCAACTGTGTCAGGTAGCTCTGCCCCAGTTACTGGTGCAGTCGAAACCACCAGGAGCATACCTCTCAACCTGAAAACATCAAAAATCTGTACAAAGGCCCATGAAAAACAGGTATGAATCTGTATGCTGATTAACATAAAATTTGCATACATAATTATGTAAGCCCACCCATGCCAATGGAATTGTGGGATACCAACTTTCAAATGCAAACTGAAGAACAGACAACCAAAATATGGCCCCAGACCCTGTAATAAATGGTAACTATTTTTTTGAAATGTGTAGCAATGATGTTCACTGGAAAGGGAAAAGATGATGAACCTTAGGATTTTGTTTTTGGTGACTTGCAGTATGTGGGTTTTATGGTAAAAGTAGGGTATTTAATGGTAGGCAATATTCTAATCTTAGCAAAAGAATATTATAGTTTGCTAGGCCCTCCAAAAGTCATTCTCCATAGACTACTGATCAGTGGCATAGCTAGAGTTTGTGCCGCCCAGGGCTGTCTTTGAGTTTGCCACCCTTCCCCCCCTCACAAAATAATGGTCACATGGGGGCCTATACACAGCCGTCCCCCTGCAGCCATTCCAATGTCCCACTGCTTGGCTATTTCACCCCATTTACCATAAATACTGTAACGTGCATACTGATTTACTTCTACAATGATTATTTGGATTTCATTTAAAACTTTTATTTTATATTTTATAGCACAAACATCTGCTAAACAATGCAATACAGCCTCACAATGAAAATAGACATAGCATTAAAACTTCTCTGCACTTGAATCTCACATTCATTGAAACAGCATTGAAACCCACATTCAAAGAAAATGCATCTGGCCAGTGGCAGATAACGATTACCTTTGGGCTATTTTCAAATCATAGGCCCCTTGCACAAGAAACATGCACATGTTCTTTGATACACCTTCCTGACTGTATTAAATTATATTCCTTGTATAATATAGCACACTTGTTAGAGCATGTTTTAACTTTTTTGTTTTGAACATTTTTCCAGTAAGCAATGAAACAAAATGCATGAACCAGTAATGACAAAACTGCCCAATTCAGAACATTTCCATCATATAAGTCTATTCAAATTTCTACAATCCACCAGTATCAGTAAATATGTACAATCTCTGCAGAAGTGAAAGTCATCTAAATAATTCCACATTAAAGAGATCTGTAACTAATGAAGAGGTTGCTGCTAGCAAACAACTTTATATTTCATTGTTTCATCTACAAATAAAGTTCCTGTTGCCCTTGAGGTTATGAGGAAATGATAAGCTAGTAATATTGCAATAGAGAATGGATGGAAAACTGATAACAGGTTCATAATTACTAGGCATCTCTGCCAAAGAGGACATTCTCAGAACTGCAGCATACACCCCCTTTAAAAGTACAACACATTACACTCTCAGTAATCCAGCTACATACTGTGGGAGAAGAACCCACAGCCTTCTGCATCAAATGCAAGTATTCTACCTGTCGTGCTACTTACAACGCAGACAAACTTGGCATAAGCAGCACTAAATGTCTCTCCCCCCAAATAACTATGTAGCACAAGAAATCTGGAAAAAGCCAAAATGTATTGGGGCTGGAGACAAAGGCCCAAAACCAGGGACACATTTTAAACATTGCTTGTATAATCTTAGAAAAGTTGCTAGAATAAAATGTTTTGTGTTCCCATGCATTTCCTGAAAGACAGGAAGACTGAAACTTAAATGGCTATCATTATTTAGTGAATTCAGTTCTTGCTGATTTGCCAGAAAACCACAAATTTTAAGAGGAACAGACCAAATGTACAAGCCAAACTTTCCAGGCATTCCATAAAACTTTGGACATTTGAGGACTATGGACTTAACTCCTTGAATCACAAGTGGTGGTGGTATGGGTTGAGAATTTAGGTTCTTGCACCTTGTAGCTAAGGTACAGGGTTTGACTCTGAGTAACCCTAACCACCAGTTATACCTAACTGGGGCATTTCACACACACACAGCTTAAACTGTTTCACTTCTCTCGCAGCTTAACACAAAGCTTAAACTGTCTCATTTCCCTCATAGTTTAACAGAATGATGTCTGAATAAAATACAAAGTGATGCCTGCTGCTGTTTCTCTCACACATAAGCTCAAAGGTAAAGCTATCTTGTTTCTCTCACAGCTTAACAGAATGAATTACAAAATGATGCCTGCTGCTGTTTCTCTTGCACATAAGCCCAAAGGTAAAACTGCAGTCTTTTTTTGCCTTACCTGGAAAGAGTCTGGGAAAGAAGGATGTGCTGTGCACTGCCTGAATAACACACAGACTGGTCCACTCCACTCTCCATGAAGTTAAATTAACTTGGCATTCTGATAGGCTGTCTGTCTGCCTTGTGAAGCTGACATCATCATGCACGCCCTGCATGTGATGACATCAAGAGCAAATTCGTAAAAACTTCAAAAAAACCCCAGGAAATTTGGATATTAAAGGGGCCACTCTGAATTTTTAGCACCCCAATATTTTGTCCTGAAATCCTCACTTTGTTTGGGCATCACTTTGTTTAGGAAAGGATCAAATGACAAATTCACCACCATAACAGGAGCAGGCAAGCAAAAACTGAGGGTAATGCTACTCAATACTAGAAGTCTAAATCTTAAAATGCACTCATTTGAGGCACTCCTTTAAATGGAGAACATTGATATTTGTGCAGTTACTGAGACCTGGCTCAAGGCTCTAGAGAGCACCTCTGCATTACCAGGCTATAACTCATACCACACTTTTCGGCCATCTAACCTGGACCAGAACACCAAAGCGAAGGTGTGTCCATATTCATTAAGGATATCTACACCTCCAGGCTAGTTGTGCAGCATAATGCATCCGAGGTTATCCAAGTGCAACAAACTCTGGGCAAAACTGCAATCCAAATTGTAGCATGCTATGGATCCCCCACCATGCCCCTGGATTTCCACTCCTCTTTTCTTGATATACTGGAAAATATTAGGGTTCACCAAAACACCCTAATAATGGGCGATTTCAACTACCCCACCATTAACTGGGAAAACTACTCATGTACCAACTCTTCACTCAACACTTTCTGGAATTCATAAATTCCAATGCCCTGGATCAACTTATCCACACCCCCACCGTGGCAACAATCTCCTAGACCTAGTCATTACCAAGATGAATGACTGGTGTTCCACACCTGAAGTCAACTTCTCTTTGGTCAGATCCGACCATAAACTAACCACCCTAGATATCCGCATCCCGTCCCCACCCACCATTAAGGAAGCCATTGTAAAAAATTTCTCCAAAGCCAACTTCATGCTTCTTAAGACAGAAGTGGCAAACTTCATGACACCCATGCAGATGGACAATACAGTTACGACTGCTGAATCCTACACAAATGCACTCTATAAGCACTTACACAAGTGCATGGCTCATGCTATCTCAAACAGAACCAAGACTCTATCCTCCAAAAAAAGGAAGCCAATCTGGTGGTCCCCTGTCATAAACAAACTCTACAACAGAAGGAAAAAGAGAGTAAAATCCTAAAAGTGGAGGAACTCCCTAGTCAGCCTCAGTAAGAAGCTGAGATCCCTTATATGATCCTCCAAAGCTAGCTACAAAAACAAAATCACCACTGATTCTAAGGGCAACCACAAAGCATTCTATAGCTATGTCAAGAATCTCAATGGCAACACCCAGATCTGCTCTGAGTTACAGCACAATGGCACAAAAATTACAGAACCAACTGATGTTGCCAACATCCTGACAGATAGGTTCAGTGCTAACTTTACCCCCCTCTCACCCCTTAAAGGGCTCATATCTATACAGGAAGAATGCAGAGTCCCTGTAATCACATCTATGCAGGTAAAAGCTGCACTCTCTAAAACCAAAAACACAGCATCCATGGGACCGGACAACATCTCATGCTGCATTTTACACAAACTTCAGAACGAACTGGCACCTCACCTAAGCACTAAGTTCAATCATAGTCTCATGTCAGACTTTGTGCCCACTGAATGGTGCACAGCAACAGTTATCCCAGTCCACAAAGGGGGAGCCAACACTGATACTGGGAACTATTGCCCTATTTGCCTGACAAGTCTGGTCTGCAAAGCCATGGAACTCATAAACAAAGACATTGGTAACCTCCAAACTCTGGACCCCACCCAGTTCGGATTTGTGAAAGGTAGATCATGCCTTCTGAACCTGATCGACTTCACTGAGGCAGTCACCAAAGCCATAGATGAGGGTAAGGTGGTTCACACAGCCTATCTTGACCTCGCCAAGGCTTTTGACACCATCCCCCATTCTGGAATTATAGCTAAACTCACTAAACTAGGTATATATCCCTACATCACAAGATGGGTTGCCAACTAGCTCACTGACAGAACCCACACTGTAAAAGTTGCTGACTCCAAATCTGACATCAAACCAGTGACAAATGGAGTACCACAAAGTTCAGTCCTGGGACCTCTCCTGTTTGGTATCTACTTCTCTGAAGTACAGACTAACACAGAAGGCCTCTGGCTAATGAAGTTCACAGATGACTACAAACTAGGAGTCATAGTCGAGTCCCCAAATGATGTGGGCATCCTACAGAAGAACCTCACTGAGACAGATGCCTGTTGTCAGTGGCATGGCCTCAAGCTCAGTTCCAATAAGTGCATTGTCATCCCCTTTGGTAAAAACTCTGTACCCATGATTTACCACATAAACAGCAGTCTACTTAATGCCGAATGTGTGATAAGAGACCTTGGGACCTAGGTGGACAGTAGTCTCTTGTTTGATAATCGCATCGCCACAGTAGTCAGGAAATCCTTCTATGTGGCACACCTCATCACAAAAGGGTTCTCATCCAGGAAAAAAGAGGTCATTGTTCCCCTATACTCGGCACTCATTAGACCCATTATAGAGTACAACGCCCCTTTTGGAATGTACCTCACAAGACATCTGCAGCAGCTGGAAAGGCCACAGAAGTACCATACAAAGAGGATTACTGGGCTCAATCAGATGCTTTATACTGACCATCTCAAAAAAACTCCACCTTTACTCTGTAGCATATCACCTACTCAGAGGAGATCTCTACCTAACATATAAAGCTATGTTAAACCCAGAGGTGGTGGACATGCTACACCTAAAGAAATCCCAATCCCTCTTAGCTACACACTCTAGGGACCTAAACCTGCCACCACAATAAACAGGACATGCTGGATGGATAGATTCCTGTCCCAGAGACTTCCTATATTCTGGAACAAGCTACCCAATTATGTCAAGCAAAATTCCTCATTAGCACTCTTCAAGAAAAATCTTGATGAGTGGATGGGAAATAGGAAATACACCCCGGGGATCACTTCTCTGGCTCTGCTCGATAGGGGGCACAGGAAACTAACTTTCTTGGGTGACGTAAGCCAGGGAACCTTGTTGGCTAGGCTTACTTAGGCATTTGGGCCGATAGCCTAGTACCTACCTATGAGCCTATGAAACTGGTATTTACCAAGGAATTCAGTACAGTTGAGAGGTTATGATCAGGAGTAGTTCTGGAGGCAGTGATTTTATCACCTGCCAGGAGATGACATGGATGGTTTAGAACATTACTGAGAGGGAGAACTCAGTGCATGAGTCAGCAGAGTAGAAAAGCCCAAATAGAAAATCTCCTCCATTTACTGATGTATAATTTCCTTGTAGATGATTTGTGAGAAGAGATCAAGATGTGTCTGACTGCAGATGAAAGATTCTGTGACTTGGCTATCTTGGGAATCGGAGCAGACAAGCTGTCAGCTTGAGGGTTGAGAGAGAAGGATGAAGAGCACTTGAAGAATGTGTCAGGAGATCTGGTATTGGGTCCAGAATCCATGGCTCTTCCTGTAGATGAAGCTGTAGGAACGGGAACCAAATTTGACAAGGTCCGTAAGGTGCTATCAGGATTAATGTTCTTCCCAGTGAACTAGCTTTTTGAAGTGCTCTTGGTATCAGTGGAAAGGGGGGGAAGGCATAAAGGAGATCCCTGGGTCAATTGTGCACAAGTGCGTCCCTCGGTGACTCCCCCAGTGGAGAGAGCAGAGCAAAATAGTTGCTGCATTTTGTGTTCATGGATGTGGCAAATAGATTGCAGCAAGGTTGGCCCAATTTGCAAAAATTCATTTTCACTATGTCTTGTCTCAGGGACCACTCATGGGGTATTAGAATTTCCCTGCTGAGCTTGTCTGCTATCACGTTAGATTTCCTTGGGATATGCATTGCTATAAGAAAATAATGGGATGAGATCGCCCATTGCCATACTCTGAGGTCCTCTTGACAAAGGGGGTAAGACTTGGTTCCTTCTTGCTTGTTTATGTACCATACAACTGAAATGCTGTGTATCTGGATTGCAATCCTGCCTGGAGGAAGAGAGTGTTGAAATGCTTGCAACATCAGTAGCACTGCTCTCATCTCCAGCACATTGATGTGCAGGTGAGCCTCATGTTCTTGCCAAGTGCCTTGGGTTGTCTGTCCCTGATAATGCCCCCCCACCCTATCTGGGAAGCATCCATGGTCACTGTGGCTGATGGGGGAGGTAAGGTGAAAGGACGGCCTATGGTCACTTGAGCTGACTTTATCCACCAGACTAAGTCCCTTTTGCAAGATTCTGTCAGAATTATCTGGTATGACATTGATAAGTCCTGCACTGACCATTGGGTAAAGAGAAGTCATTGTAGAATCTGCATGTGCATGCAAGCTAAAGGGAGTATGGTGACAGTTATTGCCATTTTCCCTAAAACTTTGAGAACAGTTTTTGCTTGTACTCTCATTCTCAAAAGTAGATTTTGAATTTGCGTGCAAAGAGATTGTATTCATTTTTGTGGAAGAGTTACCATCACAGCTCCCGAGTTTAACTCTGCGCCTATGAATGTGATATGCTGCAATGGCAATGAGGCAGATTTTTTGTAGTTGATTGTGATCCCAAGATGAGCACATAGGTCCAAAGTGCTGTCTATTGCCTGTAGTAGTAGCTGCTTGGTAGTGGTGGTAAGGAGCCAGTTGTCTAGGTATGGAAACACCTGGAATCCTGCACACCTCTGGTAGGTTGTAACTACTGCCATACATTTGGTGAACACTCTGGGGGCAGTAGTGAGTCCAAAGGGCAGTGCTTGGAATTGGTAGTGACTGGCTCCCAGCCAGAAGTGCAAGTGACTCCTGGATGGCCTGTCCATCTTTATGTGGTAGTACGCATCCTGGAGGTCTATAGAGCACATCCAATCATCTTTTCCCAGAAAGGGAAGGATTGACTGTAGCGTGACCATCCATAACTTTGTCTTTTCTACTAACTTGTTTAATGCGCTAAGATCCAGTATAGGTCTCCAGTCCCCCATTTTCTTTGGGACTAAAAAGAATCTTGAGTAAGTTCTGGAACCTATCTGGTCTGTGGGAACTGGTTGGATGAATCTTTTTTTCTAGCAACTTTTGGATTTCGGTTGCTGCCTGATTCTGTGACTGGATGGAACATCTGGAATTCTTCTCAAGGTTGGGGGAGGGTTGGAGAAGGGAATAGAATACCCTCTGGATATGGTCCTTTGAACCCATTTGTCTTTTGTGATTTTTAGCCAGGTGTCTGGGTGCAAAGACAAGTGACCCCTGACTGTCTCCAGAGTAGAGCAGTCAGGTTTCCCTTCAGGAATGCTGAAAGGGCTTACCAAAGAAAGATTCTCAGTCACCCTGATTCTGCGGACCCCCTCTGCTGCATGGCTGGTGTCTTCCATTATTACCCTCTCCCCTGCCCCTGAAGGAGGGTTCACCATGTGTGCCCTGAAAGGCTCCCTCAGTTTCATGGAACCACATCTTTCCACCCTTTTGACCCTTAGAATATGGTCTTGAAGGAGTGGAAAAACAGACTCCAATGGCTGAGAGTTTACTTCCTGCTCACACCTGGTCAGTGTTTCCTTTACATTTGGCCCAAACAAGGATGAGCCATCAAAAGAGGTGTTGATAAAGGATGACTTAAAGGGTTCCGCAAATGAACACAAGCACATCCAAGAATGTCTCCTAAGGGCAATTCCTGAATCTGCTGATCTGCCTGCTCCATCGGCAGCATACAAAATGAGCCTCATGGAAGAGTTGACTATAGAGCTTAGGGTGGAGAGCTGAGAAGTTACTTTATTGGAGACTCCCACAGCTATATTACCATGGAGAGTATCTCCTAGCTCCTTTAGGAGATCTCTCTGTAGCCTTGTAAAGAATTCAGGGACCATAGAGTAAAGGTCGCTGATGAGAACATGCGCTTCCCATACCTGTCCATCGTACATGACTCTTTGTTCGGTGGAGGGACAGATGTGGATGTCTCAGGCATCTGTTTTTTAGTGGCCATTGCAACCATCATAATATCTACTGGTCCCCCTTGGTCAAGAAAGATTTGTCCTCTGGTGCAGTGATAAATTTTTTAGGCCTCCTAGGAACAGGTACCACAGTATCTGGGGACTCCCATACCTTCTGACAAACTAAATCCAAGAGTTCATCGAAAGACAGAACCACCCAAGAGGCAGAAGGTCAAGAACCAAAAGCCTTCATGTACACAGACTCCTCATCAGAAGGGTTAGTGGCCTTCCAGCCACCTCTCTGTTTAAGGACTTCTAGGATGTCTGCGAATGAGACATCTGCAGAAGATGACCGTGGGAACCCCTTTGAATCATCAAGATCCATGTCAGATGTCACTGACTCCTCAGGCGAGTCTAGATGTTTCCTCTTACATATCTTCTTTTGGGGTGCCTCCTCAGATGGGGCTTTTGGAGAGGTTTCCAAAGAGACAGGTACATCCTGTGCGGTATCATGAGGCTCTGGATCTCTATGTCTTAGGCCATGTGATGCAGAAGATAGACCCCGAAACTCTAGAGGAAGGAATGATAGGATCTGAAACATTAGATATCCATGGGGACAATGCTTTCCTCATGACTGTGAAGGCACCCCTCCATAACCTGAGGAAAGCTCCAGCTCTGAAGAACCAGAAGCCCCCCCCCCCCCCCCCAGAGCCACAAGAGACAGCTCTGAGGCTGAGGTATCAGCTGAACTCATCTGAGTTGATGATCCAAGAGGTAAAACTAGAGCTGATAAAAGCTCAGTCTGGTTGTCCTCCCCAGAGCTGACCAGAGAGTGGTGGCCCCCAGACCCCCAGGTCGGCACCAAGGTAGTCCGACCAGTAGGAACTGAAGAAGGCTTCAGCACCATAGGGTCCACAGCTATCAGCTCCACACATTCTGACTCCAAAATCATGGCAGGGGTTGGAGGAGGAATCAAAGTAGGGATAACTGGTCTGGTTAGTACCGAAGCCAGCTGGGTCGGTGCTGACAAAATCTTTGCAAGAGCCGATGTCCTCAAAAGCTTCTGTACCAAATGGTCAATGCCCAAATCTGAAAGACTTCTGGAAGACATGGATGATGGAGTTGGTAATGCCACAGATAGTGAAATTGGTCATCGGAGCATAGGAGACACTGGATCGAAAACTGGTGATCGGCTCCTAGCTAGAACTACCATCGGCTTTGACACAGATGGAGCTGAGGTAGGAGTCGATGTGGTCGGGTCCAAGAATTTTTAAATCTTTTTTGAAGGCTCCGAACCATCTGAAGAAACTGAGGATGGTCTATTAGAGCTTTTCTCAGATTTGGATGAAGAAGGTGAAAAAGTCTTTTTAATGGAGTTTGACCCTTCTCTAAATCCTCAGCAAAGGAAGACTTTAACAAACCCCTTAATATCAATGTATTCTTTCACTCTTGAAGCACCCTCAAGCTGAAAGAATAACAAATGGAACAACTTTCCTGCAAATGCAGGGCTCCTAAACAGTATACACATTTGGAGTGCAAATGCAGGGCTCCTAAACAGTGTACACGTTTGGAGTCCCCATCAGTGATAGACATCTTTTGCGAGCACTTTGGACATCTTTTAAAACCTGAGACCCTGGTCTCCTTGTTATCCTTATTTTGCTTACTTGTCATCCTGAACACAAAATATCAGAAACACCACACAGTATGAGAACCTTCCAACTCAAAGAGGTAATCAAAAAAAATACTTTTAAGAAACAATAAGCAACCCTCTAACTTGGACAGGTTATTTAAAAATCTTTATATGTATCAACTTACAATACTATCAAATGCACAAGTTATAGCCCTCAAATAAAATGGACAAAGCTTAATAAAGAAAAGGCACACACACATACACACGCACACACACACACACACACACACACACACACACACACACACAAACACACACACACACTCTCACACACACACACACACACACACACACACACACACACACACACACACACACACACACACACACACACACACACACACACACACACACACACACACACTCTCTCTAAGCCTTGAAACACTCAACCGCTAATCAAAAAATCTGAACATAGCTATCTAACAACTTTTTATATACACAAACAATGTTGTGAGGGATAGGGTGTGAGAGAAAAAAGGGCCTGTAGTAGCCCAGCTGCCAAAGTTATATCTAAAGTGGAAACAAAAAAAATATAAGCAGTAAACGTGTTAATTCAGCGATAAAACTAACACTCTAAAACTTATAACAGCAATATAAGTAAAAGCCTTATTAATAAGTAAAATTTAGTGAAAACTTAGCCAGAGCTAGCTTGTGATGCCTGAAACCTTTTAGTGGCAAACGAGAGTTGGGGAATGCCCTATGGCATCAAGGGATAGGGATAGAGCCACAAGCTAGCTGTAGACCTTGAGCTTTAAAAAAAAAAACATCTGAGTCGGAACTGAGGATCGGATCTAAACCCATCAGTCAAGAATGAGGGTGACATAGGACAACTGCACATCACATTATTACTATTTGCATGCAACCATCTGAGCTGAACACTCCTGAAAGCTTGGTTGTCAATCCACTGTTTCACAAGTAGGATTGTCAGCAAAATATCATACCATGAAACAGGTACATGTCACTCATACTACCTCAATGTACAAGAATGACAGGATAGATGAGTTATCTGATCCTTATGTAATTACAGTTTATTACTGCACATTTAAAGTCAGACTTCTCCTGTGACACTTGCGGATGATACAATAGACTCTAGATTGTGTAGTTAGATAGGTATGTGTTCGATTACAGGACTTGCTATCATGAGTGTGTGTCTGTATTTGTGTGTGTGTGTGTGTGTGTGTGTGTGTGTGTGTGTGTGTGTGTGTGTGTGTGTGGTCTAGTGTTAGGTAGAGCTTGATTCGCCCATGCACCTGAAGTGTGCACTTCCAGTCAGAAGAGACATTTAAACTGGAAGAGGGCTCCCCATCGCTTTCTTCCACTTTTATTGCATTTTATTATATGGATGGTGCAGTGGTAGTATTGTTGCCTCACAGCAAGAGGTTCTCTGGTTCAATTCTCATCTGGAGTGCCTTCTGTGCAGAGTCTGTATGTTCTCCCTGCATTTGTGTGGGTTTTCTCTGAGTACTCTGGTTTCCTCCAAGTTACAAAGACATGCATCTGTAGCGTTTCTCCACAGGCCTCCTCTGAAAAGTCTGACTTTCCTGGTAAACAAATATTAAATAAATATTACAAACATCTTCTCTTTCAAAAGTGCACTCTGTCTCACTATGGAAGTTAGAATTTCTTGTGACACTTGTGGATGATAGTGTGTTCTCTAGATTATGTGACCTAGATAGGTAGGTGGTTCAAATCCAACAGTGTTGAAGTTTGTGTGCAGCAATAGTGACAGGTAAGTATGGCTTCACTAACAGATGTGATGTGTGCATTTCCACTCATAAGAGACATTTAAACTGGAAGAGGGATCCCCTATCACTTTCTCCCATTTTTCTCACAAACATCTGCCCTGCAACAAAGTGCTGAGGGCATCCTTTGAAAAGTGCACTCTCAAACTGCTGGAGTCAGACTTCTACTGTGCCACTTGCAGTTTATACTGTGTTCTTTAGAATGTGGAACTCGATAGGTAAGTGGTTCAAATCCACCAGTGTTGCACTTTTGTATGTGGCTCTAGTTTTAGGTAAGTATATCTTCAATAACAGATGTGAAGTATACACTTTCACTCAAGAGAAACATTTAAACTGGGAGAGGGCTACTCCATTAATTTCTCCAACTGCTGTCACAACCATCTTCTCTACAACTCACTGATGAGGTCATCCTTTCAAGAGTGTGCTCTTTCACTGCTGGAGTCAGACTTCTACTGTGGCACTTGCAGTTGATACTGTGTTCTCTAGATTGTGTAAATGGATAGGTAGGTAGTTTGACTGCAGCACTGATCAAATGCTATATGTATGTGTATGTACTGTCAGGCCAAACTGGCTTCAACAAAATATCCATTGTGTAGCCTTCAACTTAAGTGTCATATTTACACTAAGAGAGTGCTCATTCTGTTGCATTTTTAGCCAAAACATATTCTGTGCAACACATTGATGTCATTATTTCCAATGTTCACCATCTCAGTATTGCAATCAAACATCTGCTGTGGGGCTTGTTGTTGATACTGTATTATCCAGATTGTGTAACTTAGGTAGGTGTTCTAAATCCAGCATTGCTTAAATAATGTGTATATGTCATGTAGAATTGACTCCATCAGAATATCCATTGTGTACACTTCTACTAAGGAGACATATTTATACTAGAAGATTGCTTCCCTGTTAATTTATTGCATTCTTATGCAAAACCAGTTTTGTGCAACACACTGATTTAATAATGCTTTCAAAATTATACTTTCTCAGTTTTGTCATTAGACTTCTCCTATAGTGCTTCTTGTTGATCATATGTTCCCTAGATTGTATAAGTCAGTAAGTTGCTGGTCTGAATCCAGCAGTGAGTGACTACTTTGAGTATGTGTCTCTCTGTCTCTCATGCTATGTGGAAATAGCTTCCCCTACATATATGATATGTAGCTTTTGTTAAACACTGATGATGTCATTTGTTGAAATGTGCGTTATCTAAACCTAGTAGTAAGCCTTTTCATGTGACATGAGGAAATGATTCAGTGTTCTGTAGATTGTTGCCTTTGTAAGCCAGTAATGTCTACATTATTCAACACTTGTATTTTGGTGACAAGGAGATAAATTGTACCACTGTGTTAACCAATTTACAGACACATATGCCTTTCATCAGTAAGATTATGTAATACAAATATACACAATCTCACATTGCATCATGTTATTTCAGTCCAGTTTTATGTAAAACAAATACCTTTCAACACATTGAGGAAATCATAACAGTCAAATAGTGATTTTGTGATTCTTGTGTGAGAGTGCTCCTGTGGCATTTGCACTTAATACTGACTTGTATAGCATATCTACAGAGACAGGCAGTGGTTTGAATCTGGGACTGTATGTGTACAAAACAATGTGGACAGACAAGAATGGCCTATCCAAGCAACAGTGACATTAGACTGTTCACAGATGTGTGAACAGTAACGTAGCTATATCCCTTAAATTTGTATTAGATTAATTAACATCAAAAGCCCTTTCTTACTTTACACCTTGAAGTGTATTATTTGTGACAGTCTCCATTACTGTCTCCTGTGGGAGACACAGTTAATACACAGCTCTGTAGAGTGTGTAGCTTGACTGGCAGGGGTTTGAATCTGGTAAGATCTGTTAGACAATTGTGACACATAGGAGTAGCTTAGGCAAAGAACATAGATATGGAAGAGTAAGTGGGCCACTTTATTAGGTCTCACATTCCTTGTTAGAGGAGCCACACTCATTGTAACAGGATATTGACATAATCCCTTCAAGTATTTTTCTCATGACAAATCAGATTTGTCTCTTTCTGTGGCATCATTGGTTTACATACATCTCTCTGAGATCTGATGTCTGAATGTGTTCAAGCCTGGAAAGATGTAAATTCTAAGTATATCAATGATTGCTATCAGGCATTATTTCCTCAGTAGTAATAATCAATATTGCATGACTTCATGCAAACATTTGCATATAAATGCAATTATTTTTTTTCACATTCTTGTGCTTTATAGGAGATGAAGGCTTATACGTCATATTTATGTCTGCCATAATGCAAAATCTTCACAAAATGTGAGTAGGCCTGTGTTGCAATATTTTCTAGTGTTTTTGTGTTGGGTAGGTGACATTATTGCAGTCTTTTCTCTACTTCCTTATGAGCATGCCCAGTGTAATGATGTAGTAGATGCATGCCATTAAGTCCAAAACATATTAATCAACGTCAAGAGATAGCTCTTGTTATTTGTTCTTCTTCTTTGTCAAAATGTAGCAGAACTACCCTGTGAATTGTTGCCTTTGCCAACATTTGCACAATTATGTCATTGACATATGTTGACATATGGGCAGAAGATAGCATTGGTCTCAGGCCAGTGTACAGTTCATGTATGTGCAGTGTAGACCTTCAACAGGTCACTTTGTAATACATGTTAATGTTTCACCTAGGTGTGATATGTGTTACACAAGTGTCATACAGTTCTTAATAATGTTTTTAACAAGGCTCACTTCAGGGCTAAATATCAGTTGCAATATACAACATTCACAGGTGTACTTTGATACACTTATTTAGATCAACATGCATTGTGTGATACTTGCACCAAGAAGGCCACACGTCATATCATTGATTACAGTAATATAAATACATCATGCTCAGATAATTGTAACCTGATATTTGCTACTACATTTACCTAGTTACTGATGTATTTCATAGAGAAACACACAACCCATTTGTAAGGGGACTGACTACACTTGTGCTGCACCTTGATTTATGGACAAGTTCATACTTGCCACATGACCATACCTCATTTTGCATGTACGTATGTCACAACTGCTATATTTAGACAGCTCTCACTATGTGTATCAGGTCTTCATTCTGTTTTATATTCTATTAATGTGGCACATCTTTTGTCTATGTGGCATGTCCTTCTGTAATTTGCCACATACACATACAGCATCCATAATCAGTCACAAAATTAATACAATTTGCATTCAATTTACTGAGAAAATTACTTCTTCATCAATAATTAGTATTATTGAGATGACTGCATAGGTGTCCATGATTCTTCTCTATATTTCTACATTGTCATAGGTGCGTAGAGTGATAAAACCAATAGCAGTATTATTTCCTTCGTACACATAAAGCTATGAAAGACTTAGCAATTCTTGGAGCTGTATGCAAATTATGACATCAGTCATGTGGATGTCGTTAGTAACCTCTGATCAGTCAAACAGTATACATTATAATGGTAGAGTACTTCCATATACCTGCCATACAGGTGGAGCTAGGCATTCTCAATATAACCATGTGAGAAACACAAATATTACTGAGCATGCCACAGAAAATGTATAGTGGCAAATGTACATTTAGGTGTTATAACTCTATATGCTAATATATACATATATATATATATATATATATATATATATATATATATATATATATATATATATAAATATATATATATATATATATATATATATATATATATATATATATATACATATACATATAATGATACCTCTGCACAACTGTAGGCCATCTACAGACCCTGGAAACTACAGACCCATAAGTCTCACTCTCTTATATATGAAGCCATGGAAACAATTATCATGGCGATGATCAATAGAGTTACAGTAAACCTCCAGACACTGGACCCAACCCAGTTTCTTCAAGGGCAGATCATGCCTACTCAGCCTTGTGGACTTCTTTGAGAAAGTCAAAAAGCAATGGATGAGGGCAAAATTGTTCACACTGCCTGTCTTGACCTGGCCAAGGCATTAGACACAATACGCCATTCGGGCATTGTTGACAAACTCAAGAGATTAGGTACAAACCTGTATGTCACCAGGTGAATAGACAACTGGCTCACAGACAGGAGCTGGAAAGTTAGAATTGAGGAGTCCACCTCTACAAAGAGGCCAATCACAAGTGGAGTCCCTCAGGGATCAGTCATTTGACCATTCCTTTTTGGCATTTACTTCTCAGAAGTTAAGGCCAATGTCAGTGCTCTCTGGCTGACTAAATTTGTAGATGATTGCAAGTTAGGAGCTGCCACTGAATCTCACACTGACACAAATGTTCTCCAGGAGGGGCTGACACAGACACACACCTAGTGTCAGAGCTATGGAGTAAAACTAAATGCCAAGAAATGCATAATAGTATCCTTTGGGAAGTCATCCATCCCTGGTAACTATCATATTGAGAACACACCCCTTAGAGTTGACTCAGTAGTCAGGGACTTAGGGACACACATAGATAGTAATCTAGCCTTTGATCATCATGTGTCTACAATGGTGAGGAAATCATTCTATATTGCACAACTTATAAACAAAAGTATGGCATCTAATTCCAAGGAAGTCATTGTTCCACTGTATTCAACATTCATCAGACCTGCCAGTGAATACAATGCCCCCCTTTGGTATATACCTAATGAGGCATAGCCAACAAATGGAACATCCACAAAAATTCCTCACTAAAAGAATACAGGGTATAAGTAAAATGTCCTGTGCAGACCACCTCAAGGCCCTATCCCTGTATTTTGTCTCCTACAGGCTTATGAGAGATCTTTGCCTAGCATATAGGGCATTGTCAGACCCCACTCTGATAGACCTCCTGCATATCCACAAAACAAACAGCACCAGAATTACCCATTCTAAAGACTTAAACCTTGCCTGTAAAATAAATAGGTCCTGCTGGAGAGATAGGTATGTATCCCAGAGACTACCATGTCTATGGAACAGGCTCCCCATCCATGTGAGAGTTCTTCCCTAACCCAATTCAAGTGCAACTTGTACAATCAGATGGGAAACCAGAAAATCATCCCTGGTTTGGGACCTATGTCTCTAATGGACATAGTTAACCTGTAAATAGTTAATCTCCCAAACCCCTGTTTACACTTATCAAGGGTATCAGAACTTGTCAGAGATTTGGGATGCATGGCTAGGCTTAAAAAGGCCCTTGTGGTTGTTAGCCTAGTAAACACATATGAACTTATGAACCTATAATGTTTGTATTTTACATTAATATATAACATCTGATTGTCTAATACATTTAACTTTACAGTATCCTTTTTATGGTTACAAGTGACAACAAAGGAAAAAAATGTCCCTCAGTGAAGTGTATAAAACAACTGATAATTTTCTGGATACACATCTGATGTATAATGTCCGCAGTACATGCAAATATCCTCTAATATATCTGCTCTCCTTGGTAACTGTTACAACAAGTCAGTATATTAAAAAATCATTGCACTTACTCCCATTTGTTACACTGTTCACTTTGTGTCTCTCTAACATCCTTTGTCAGCATTTCATTTTTATTTATGTACGAGTTCCTAACTGAACAGGATTAAATGTCTATTTAGGAAAATATTTTATTATTGCTGTTGTACAATAATCTAATTATATACAAGTACACTTTCTAAATTTAGCTTCCACTGCCTCTTAATTATGAGATTCAAGTTGCCTTTGCCTTGTATTGTACTGTCTGCATGTGCTCACTTACTGGGATTCCATGTATACATGACCTGTTGTTTATATTGTGTTCTTGTGCATCTCTGCACCTGTTTGTGGCTGCTAACAGCTGCTCTGGTCACAAGCAGGTACTGCTGAATGTGTAGACTTGCTTATCAGCTTGCATATTCAGTGAGCTCCACTGCACATCGCTCTAACACTAACTGAATGTGTAGGCTTAGCGAGTCATGTACACGCGTGTTAATGAATCCCCCTGCATCTCAGCTAATGAACACCCTAGTTCTTGGTGTAAAATGCAGGTACATAGAGTGCCATGCCCGTTTTATAAATTTCTGAATAGGCCCGTCATCTTGGGTGTCTTGCATGTACAGTATGGCTCATTTGCATAGAGTTCCTTATTTCCATGTTATTATAGTATATGCTTTATACTGTATAATTTTACTTCTTTCATAAGTGATCTATTATGTCATGGAATCAGCCAGAACCATAACCAAGGTAGAATGAAGAGGGTAGCTGCCCTCAGCATAGGCTGTTATGGGGGTGCAATCAGCAGGTGCCAAAGGGATGGAAGAGCAGTACTAACAACATGTATTTATAAAGACATGAGGATGTTGATGCTTTATAAATGAATGTGAATTTTGTATTTGTGTTTGTGTTGAAGCTCAATATGTGCTTGCAACTGTTGAAAGGTGCCTGAAGCAAGTGGCTTGCTACAGTTCGAAGATTCTTTCAGTCCTCTACTTTGTGTTGAGGGGACACCAGTCTGGGGAACTGCCTAGAGTATTGGATGACTTAGTAACACTATTGGAATCACCCGCACTCTGTGGGTTGCCAATATTCATCTACTTTGACAAAGAATCCCAATCATGGTCTGTGACAGAGAACAATAGTTCTGTAAACCACAAAAACAACAAGGTGAGTCCAACGAAACACAGAAGCCGATGTAGGATCCAAAATAACTTTACTATAAACTCGTTAGCGCTTTCGTGTAGTATTATTACATACACTTCTTCAGACAAGTTATTGCACCTACATCCAGGGTATAAATATTCACAACAAGTAACACAATTATTTAATCAAGTTAAATTAACCAATTAGAACAATTAATCAACAAATTTCATTTAATCTGCCAAATGTCTCATTAAGTGTAAATGCCTCACAGGAGAATAACTTCACTACATACTCTGCAAACAAGACATACTGATTATTGATAATCAGTGTGGCAGTTAATAAGAGAAAGTGTTTCCAATCCTCAGTGGTGTTACTCTTTCACAGACTAAATTAATCTGAACTAGAGTTAAACTTTCACATGCAAGTTGTTTATGCCTGAAGTCGGGCTTTATAGATTGTTGGACTTTTTGGAAGAAATAAGTACTCAATTCTAGACAATATAAGGAGCAGTGTTATCTATGATGAGAAGGTCCAAGTGGCCTTGCTAGAAAAGGATTCTTTTTTGAGTAATTACTGTACTATTGATGGAAAAACTCACTTGATTACTGCCTAGTTTTCTAACTGCTCTTACTGTGATTAAAGGATGACTAAACAAGAAACAGGAAAATACACATTTTAATTCTCTGGTAATTCTAAACGTAAATTAATCTAAAACCACAGACAAGTTCAGAAAACAAACTAGCTATGAGACATAGGACAAAAAAAATTCAGCACAGCTTATGGGAAAAGCAACTTAGCTTTGTATTTTGTGACACAGTTGTTGGCTAGAAACTGCTGTGTTTATTCAATATAGCCTATCTATATAAGAATCTATAGACAGGTCAAATGCTACACATGCTTAAGCAATACTCACATCTGATTGTAACACTTTAAACAGTATCTTAGTAAACTTAACCAAAATTAGAATTTGGCCACAAACTTGGAAGTTTAACATAGAAAGATTATTACAGTGGAGATTTCATCCTCAGTTTACTAAAGAGAAAGGACTGAAAGGTGAACTTGCCTGTCTCCTTTGTGTACTAAATGTAGTTATTTATCATTTGTTAACATGCTAGTAGGGGCCTATGACACTTTGCAGGTGTTCCAGGTTGCAACAGCAAGAGTAAGTAAAATGCATACGGATGGCGTTGGTCTGTCAGCATGTTTTGGGGAGGAAAATGGGGTCCATGGAAAAACCCATATAATCACAGGCAGAAAATACAAAATGTACACAGCTGACTTATTTAGATTGAGCAATATCCTCTGGAGTTGTGAGGAGAAGATCTTAGCACTGAGATATCCTACTGCCATAAATAATGCTTTCATGTATGTCTGCCTGCTTCAAATTTTTCCTTTCTAGGTAAACATGTGTTGGTTTTATTGTCATTAGTACTGCCTCTTGTAATGTAAAACTGAAGAAAAACAACAGAAGAAAGCAGATTTTGAAAACTGGTTGTGACAACTTGGCTCTGTCTGTGAGACTGAGTGACTGACATTATTTAAAAAAGAGATTACGTCCCTTCTACATACCAGAAACAAATTTAATGCACGTGTGTACCTTATACTTCTGGGAAGAGCAGTATGCCAGGTTCATCTGTCTCAAACAAATGTGTTGCTCTTGCTTAGATGGCAGTTTGCTATCCCATGTAATAAGTATTACCCTGTAGTGGTTCTGTGCTCATTTGTATGTCCCACTCTTAATTTTGTTAATATCACTAGTGAATTTATTGATCACACAATATGGCTGTAGACTGCATGCTAATTTGCTTATTTGAGTTTTGTATACTTTTATCTGGTACCAGTTGTGCTGCTATATCAGCAAAAGATCCAACTATTGAATTCTTTGTGACCCCCCCCCCTCCTCACATACTGCAGTGTCCCTTCAGCCATACTATCCCTACATGGTTATTAAATACATTCAAAATGAATCAACAAAGGAAAAGATCTGTCTTTATATCCACCAGACATCAAGATCTTGATATGCTAACTTAAAGATGGGCATGCCATTCTAATTAAGCTAGGGTTGTGCTATGCCCCTTCAGCATCTAATCTTGTAAGCTTCATGAAATTCAGTTAGCAACATTCTTTTGTTGTGCTGTTTCTACCCTAGAGACCCCCTAAACTCTACAGCTGCAACATGTCTCAAAGGAACCTTAAGTACTTTGTTATATCACAATAAAATAATTATATCTAAATAAACTAGCTCTGGGATTCAGTAAACTCTGTGTAGGCTTTGTGCAAAGCCTACATGCAGTTTACATGTGTGCGAGGTGATGTGTGGTGAGCAGCATCGCTAATTACATATTGATGCCCCACACCGCATTTAAAAGTAAATAAGCATGATTTTGCGGCTGGTAGAAGTGTTGCTGGCCAGAAAACAATGTAAAGCAACACAGATAGGAAACCTGTTTACATCAGAGCACAGTAGGTTAGTGAGTTAGCACGGAATGCTGCAATCATCACCAGGGCTTAACATATAGTTATTATACCTCTCAGTTTCTTAGTGCAAGAAATCTGGACAAAGCCCAACATAATGAGAGGACAATAACCCAGAAATATGGACAGATTTTACATTTTATTATTTATTTATTTATTTTACATTTGTTGATCGGGAAAATCCGACTGGACGCTTGTCCAATTTCAACGGAAACCTGGGGAGAAAAGCTCCACAGTAAAAATCAGCTAATCATTACAAGTAGTACAAAGGTGTTCATATTCATAGAGAGTAACAGACTTAACATAGCTAAGTAACATATTATTCATGCTTAGTTTAAGTTAACATATAGACATTATTCATGCTTAGTTCAAGTTTAAATGTCAGGTATGAAGGTTGACAAAGGTCAGTTTAAGGCGAAGTCAGATTAAAGTTTAACAGTTCTGGATAGGATACACTCAAGTATTCAGGTTAAGATTTAGTTATTCCATACTTGTGTGGTAGAGTAGAAGAGAATAGTGAAGGGGTAGGTAGGTAGGTAGAGGGGGAGAAATTGCAACTGTATATTAGGTAGTGGGAATAATTGGTAGGGGAGCAATTGGGAAGGTTGAAAGGATGTTGGGATATGTATGCAAGGCAGGAAAAAGAGGTGTTAGTTTCAGTGGTTGATGTAAGGGTATAGAGTGTAATGTGGGGGGGGGGTTAGCCAGGTGGTGAGCATGTGCAGATCCAAGAGTGCTTGAGGTGTTCCTTCAAGAGTTTTTTAAATGTGTCCTTTGAGACAGCTGAGGTAATAGATGTGGGTAGGGAGTTCCAGATTTTGCCAATATAGTTGGGGAAGAGGGAATCACCTACTGTGTTGTTGGTTTTAGTGATCTTAATTAGTCTTTTGCTAGAGCAAAGTTGTATGGTATAAGCTTGGGGTACTAGCAGATTAGCCAGTGATGGGGTTTTGTCAGGGAATAATAGGAGGTTGTGGGCAAAGGGTAGTTGATAATAGTTCAGTAGATTGGGGAATTCAAGCCAGTCAAGTTGCTTTAGGGATAGGCAGTGGTGGGCATGATAGGGGGCACCTGTTATAAATTTTGCATTTTGATTATAGCAAGTGTTGAGCTTACCAATTTCGGTTTTGGGTAGGTTGGTGAGTATGGGTGAAGAATAGAAAAGTGTTGAGAGAAGGTGAGTCTGAGCAATTGTTATCCTAGCAGTTTGTGTTAGGAAGGGTTTATTTTTATATAGACTGTTCAGTTTTTTGTGAATAGTTTTAATGGTTTGGTTAATATGAAGATCAAATTTGAGGCTATTATCAATGGTAACTCCTAGCAATTTGGTGTGAGTGTCAGGGGAGATAATGGTCCCATTTCTGGAGACTATGTTAAATGGAATGTGTTTGGGGGTAATTTTGGTGGGTGGGAGCAGTAGTACTTTGTTTTTTGGGGGGGGTTAGAAGTAGGTGTTTGCTAAGAAATCAGTTTTCTGTGGTATGGGAGACTTCTTGTGTTATAGAAAGAAGTGAATGAGGGTCATTGGCTGAACATACAAGTATAGAGTCATCAGCATATTGTATAACTGTTGTATTTTGACAAATAGTGTGAAGATTGTTTGTGAATATGGAGAATAGGATGGGACCTAAAACAGTTATTGCTCAGACACAGCTCCACGTGGTCCTGTTGAGTCTTCCTGGCTACAGAGAACTAAAAAAAAGTGACTGCTTTCCTGATTAAGTATCCTGCTGTTTTTTATATTTGTTTTACCTTCTACTGCTTACCTAGAGCAAGCTTTAACTGTTTTCATAGTTATTTACTGCATTTTTTATTATCTGCACTTAAAAGTACATTTTAGTCGAAATTAGTCTAATTCAAGTCGAAAAGTGTTTGTTTGCGGTTTAATTTAATTGTTTGGCTGCCCACTAAAGTGTGCTAGCCTGTACTACTGACTTATTGCCTTTTCTGCATTTCTGTGTGTTTCTATTTAAAAACAAACAAAAAAAAAAAAACATCCCTTGTTTTCCTGCCTCTCCTAAACTAGTTAGACCAGTTTACAGGCCTTGCTGTATCCTGGGCTGTGTTGTAGTTCCTGTGTTGTCCATTGCCTTACTTGGATAGAAGGAAGTTTCTTAGCTCACCAGCGGGAGTGGGGAGCCTTGAATAGCCTACCTGTCCTTGAGGGAAGTGACCTCAGCACAAGAAGCTGTAGTAATTGGTCATTTTGGACCATTTCTAGCTCTTTTGAAGTTCCCTGGTTAAAATCTGCCTCTGACATTTTTTTGAAGCCATATTGCTCAGACACAGCTCCACGTGGTCCTGTTGAGTCTTCCTGGCTACAGAGAACTGAAAAAAGGCGACTGCTTTCCTGATTAAGTATCCTGCTGTTTTTTATATTTGTTTTACCTTCTACTGCTTACCTAGAGCAAGCTTTAACTGTTTTCATAGTTATTTACTGCATTTTTTAATATATGCACTTAAAAGTACATTTTAGTCGAAATTAGTCTAATTCAAGTCGAAAAGTGTTTGTTTGCTGTTTAATTTAATTGTTTGGCTGCCCACTAAAGTGTGCTAGCCTGTACTACTGACTTATTGCCTTTTCTGCATATCTGTGTGTTTCTATTTAAAACCAAAAAAAACAAAAAAATATTCCTTGTTTTCCTGCCTCTCCTAAACTAGTTAGACCAGTTTACAGGCCTTGCTGTATCCTGGGCTGTGTTGTAGTTCCTGTGTTGTCCATTGCCTTACTTGGATAGAAGGAAGTTTCTTAGCTCACCAGTGGGAGTGGAGAGCCTTGAATAGCCTACCTGTTCTTGAGGGAAGTGACTTCAGCACAAGAAGCTGTAGTAATTGGTCATTTTGGACCATTTCTAGCTCTTTTGAAGTTCCCTGGTTAAAATCTGCCTCTGGCATTTTTTTGAAGCCATATTGCTCAGACACAGCTCCACGTGGTCCTGTTGAGTCTTCCTGGCTACAGAGAACTGAATAAAAGTGACTGCTTTCCTGATTAAGAATCCTGCTGTTTTTTATATTTGTTTTACCTTCTACTGCTTACCTAGAGCAAGCTTTAACTGTTTTCATAGTTATTTACTGCATTATTTATTATCTGCACTTAAAAGTACATTTTAGTCGAAATTAGTCTAATTCAAGTCAAAAAGTGTTTGTTTGCTGTTTAATTTAATTGTTTGGCTGCCCACTAAAGTGTGCTAGCCTGTACTACTGACTTATTGCCTTTTCTGCATTTAGCGCGGAGTTGCCACTAGAGCACTATCGGGCAGTGCCGGTTAAACAAGGTTAAACTATTTCTGGCTCTGTAAAGTCTGCTCTTCATTTTTTCCCTTAGAACTGCTCTACTTGTAATCTAAACAGTCTATTCTCTATCTGTAAAGCTCAGCACTTGTTCCTAAAGCATTTTTTAGTCAGGTAAAGCACTTCTATATTATACAAAGTACTTCACTAGCTTAAAATCCCCTTGAGTACCCACTTCCTTATAGGTCCTTTCTGACTCAGTCACACAGCAAACTTTTTCATTTCTTCTAGCATGTCAAAGGGTCAGTTGCTAGCATCCTCTCCTGCTCAGCTGGTGAATCTGGGAATATTGAGGCAATGTTACAATTGCCTCATGTACACAGACAACCCTCTCCTCCTCCCACAAAACACAAATACATGCAAGAGATGCAACTATATAGCCAAACTGGAGGCTGAGCTCTCTCAACTCAGGACTGGCAAAACCAGACAGGAGGAGAAGGTAACCACACACACCATAAACCCAGTCTCACATAGAACTATCACAACTACAAATCAAACACATAAACACACAAAGACATACTCGGAGGCACTGATCAAAAATCTACCAAAACAGCAGAGGCCTCCAAAGCAGACACCCAAACAACTGCCACCTCATGACATAACACAAGCAACACATAGATCACAAAGTCAGTGTGCAAATCAGTCACAGCCCTTAAGGCCAAACACAATGCCAGACACACTTGTCATAGGTGACTCCATAGTCAGACACACTGACGCCCCACTCACCAGACTGAACAAGGAGAGGGTCACAGTAAGCTGCCTGTCGGGCGCTAGAATCCGCCACATAACACAAGCACTCAGGTCACTCAACAGCAAGTACAAGTATGACTCAGTCATTGTCCATGCCGGTGTGAATGACCTGAGACATACCTCCCTGGACTACATGAAAAGAGACATAGAGGAGCTCTCAGATTATGTAGCCCAGGCTGGTATGACCCTGACCCTGAGCAGTATCCTACCTTCACCAAGAATGATGCCACAATACAGAGACAAAATGATCAGTTTTAATAATTGGCTTAATTTCTGGTGTCATTCTAAGGGGATCCAATGTCTGTCTGCCTGGAATGACATGCTTGAAAAGCCACGCTGCTTCGCAAGGGACAGCTTGCACCTGTCACCCCTGGGTTTCCGGATATTGGCAAAGGCTCTTGCCACCCCCATAGTGCCTTTTTTAAACAAGGCTCAAATTCTAAACCCACCGCCCTAGAAAACAATAATGGAAAAAAGCTAAGGGTAATGCTGCTCAATGCCAGAAGTCTAAATCTCAAGATGCACGCTCAAGCCCTCCTCAGTATGGAGAACATCAATGTCTGTGCTGTGACTGAAACCTGGTTCAAGGCTCCTGAGAGCACCCCGGCACTATCAGGTTTTACCTCATATCATGCTCCGCCCCAAAACCCGGACCGTACCACAAAAGGAGGGGGTGTATCCATATTCATCAAGGATACCCACACCTCCAGGCTTGTGGCAACTCACGAAGCATCAGAGACCATTCAGGTGCAATTAACCATAGGCAAAACTGCTCTACAGTTTGTAGCATGTTACAGGCCACCCTCTCAAACTCAGGAATCCCACACAGACTTCCTGAAGACACTGGAGAGTATAAATGTCTCTCCAAACACCATCATATTGAGTGACTTCAACTACCCAAACATAGACTCGGAACATTACTCAAGCCCCAATGCCCTAGCCCAAAGGTTCCTGGAGTTCATAAACTCAAATGCTATGGAACAACTTGTCACCATTCACACAAGAGGTGAAAATATACTAGACCTGATCATCACAAACATGGGGACAAAATGCTCCACACCGGAAGTATATCCCGCATTGGTGAGATCAGACCATAAACTAATCTCACTGGAGATCCACATCCCGCCCCCACCCCCAACAAAAAAAGACCACAGTGAAGAACTTCTCAAAAGCCAACTACACACTTCTTAAGACTGGTGTGGTATCCTTCAAGGCTCCTGAGCCATTGGAAACCACAACCCATGCTGCTGAATCCCTTACAAATGCTTTCTACGAGCACCTCCAGGATTGCATGGATCAAGCAATCCCAAATAAAATCAAGACCCTTTCCACCAAAGGTAAGCGCCTGATCTGGTGGACCCCAGCCATAAACAAACTTTACAACAAGAGGAGAAAACTACTACAAGATAGAGAAAAATCCCTAAAAGGGAAGACATCTCTGATCAATACTAGTCAAAAACTACGATCACTCATAAAATCATCCAAGGCCAACTTTAAGAGAAAAATCACCAAGGACTCAAAAGACAATCATAAGGCCTTCTTTAGCTATGTTAGAAACCTGGGTGGAAACTCCCAGATATGCTCAGAATTAGTCCAAAATGATACAAAAATCACTGAACCCACAGACATTGCAAACATACTGGCAGACAGGTTCAGTCCAAATTTCTCCCCTCCCTCCCCCCCAAAAGGAGAAATATCTATCCCAGCAGAGTGTAGTCTCCCAATCATCTCAAATGCCCAGGTGAGAGCTGCTCTCTCTAAAGCTAAAAACAGAGTATCAATGGGACCGGATGGTGTCCCCGGCTGTGTGCTACATGAACTCAATGAGGAACTAAACCCACACATAAGGCTGCTGTTTAATCTTAGCCTTACCACAGGATACGTACCCAAAGAGTGGCATACAGCAACTGTGGTCCCACTCCACAAAGGCGGTGCTTCTACGGACCCTGGTAATTACCGCCCCATAAGCTTAACAAGCCTGGTCTGCAAAGCTATGGAGAGGATCATAATGGAACTCATAAATAAAGATATAGGGGACCTACAGACATTGGATCCTACCCAATTTGGCTTTGTCAAGGGCAGATCATGCCTCTTGAACTTGGTCGACTTTTTTGAAACAGTCACCAAGGCCATTGATGAGGGTAAGGCAGTTCACACAGCCTACCTTGACCTTGCAAAAGCTTTCGACACAATACCCCACTCGGGTATCATAGAAAAGCTCATCAGCTTAAATGTAAATCCATATGTCAGAAGATGGGTTGCAAACTGGCTCAAGGACAGAACCCACAGGGTTAGAGTTGCTGGTGCCATGTCAGACTCTGCCGGTCACAAGCAGTGTCCCACAGGGCTCAGTCCTGGGCCCCCTCTTGTTCGGCATCTACTTTTCAGAAGTGCAGGCAAACATAGGAGGATTGTGGCTGACAAAGTTTGCAGATGACTGCAAACTGGGCGCCATAGTTGAAAATCCATCAGACACAGATACCCTTCAGAGAGGTCTCATAGAAACGGATAACTGGTGCCAGAGCCATGGCCTTAAGCTAAACGCCAAAAAATGTATAGTCATACCCTTTGGTAAAAACAAGGTAACCCCAAGTTACCACATAGGTGGCAATCCATTAAGCACAGAAGAGGTTATCAGGGACCTGGGGACTCAAGTTGACAGTAACCTTTCTTTTGACAATCACATTGCCAAAGTGGTTAGGAGGACCTTCTACATTGCCCACCTGATTATGAAGGGATTCACATCCAGATCAAGGGAGGTCATTGTTCCCCTGTACTCTTCACTTATCAGACCAATGATTGAGTACAATGCCTCATTCGGAATGTATCTTACCCGACACCTGCAGCAATTGGAAAGACCCCAAAAGTTCCTCACCAAAAGGATAAAGGGGCTCAAAATATGCCATATGCTGCCCGACTGAAGAAACTCCAGCTCTATTCAGTCGCATACCGCCTGCTCAGAGGTGACCTGTGCCTGACATACAAGGCCATGTCCAACCCAGAATTAATGGACATGCTCCACCTTAAAAAATTCAAATCCACCAGAGCCACAAGAGCAAGAGACTTAAACCTCAACACGGATATAAATAGGATGTGCTGGAGGGACAGATTCATCACCCAGAGACTCCCTATGCTGTGGAACAGAATCCCGGTCCATGTGAGACAGAGCACCTCACTGGCTCTGTTCAAGAGGAATCTTGACCAGTGGATGGGAGATCGTAGGTTTACCCCGGGGATCATCTCTGTATCACTGCTGGACAGAGGCACGGCAAACTAATGGGTATAGTATTCTTCAACCTAAGGGGTGGTGAAAGCCACACAACTCTGGCTAGACTTATAAATGCCCTAGGGCAGATAGCCTAGTATGAATCTATGAACCTATGAACCTAATCCTTGTGGGACCCCTGTGGTGATGGGTAGCAGTGAGGATAAGTTATTGTCCCACTGAATTGCTTGTTGTCTCCCATGTAGGTAGTTCTGAAACCATGCTAGGGTTTGGTTATTTAGGCTGAGGTCAGCAAGGGCATTTAACAGTTTGGCGTGATTGACCATATCAAAGGCCTTGGATAGGTCAAGAAATATGGCAGAAGTTAGTTTGCCTGTGTGTTTGTTTTGATTGATGACATTTGTGAAGGAAAATAGGGCTGTGGTAGTGCTATGTGCTGGCCTAAATCCATGCTGTGTAGGAGAATGCAGTTGGTTAAGCAGGTATGGCATGAGTTGGTGGCGGATGCATTTCTCAAGTATTTTGGCCAGAAGAGACAGAATGGCTATGGGGTGATAGTTGGTGAGATCGGTGGAGGTTCCGCCTTTATGGAGGGGGATAATATAGGAGGTTTTCCAGATGGGTGGGATTGAGGTTTCTGAGATAGATCTGTTTAGTAGGATAGATGGGGAAGGCAAGTTCATTAGCAGCCAGCTGAAGGAATTCAGCAGGTAGTTTATTGGCTGCTAGTGAGGTAGGTTTGAGTTTAAGTAGTAGCTTTTTGACATAGTTGGTTGGGATGGGTAGAAACTGGAAGGAAGTTTTAGGTGGATCTGAAGGTTGCAGGTGACTAGTAGTAGTAGTAGTAGTAGTAGTTTGTGAACAAGGTTAGCAATAGTCTCTATGAAATATTTGTTAAATGTGTCTGGTATATTTGTGATTTCAATTGTAGGAGTAGGAGATGGGGTGGAGGGGCGGCCAGGGTGGAGTATATTGTTTATGCCTGCTCAGAATTTCTTGGGGTTATTTTGGTGCTTGTTTTGTAGGTCAAGGAAATAATTATTTTTATCTAGGAGGATTGACCTTTTTGTTTCATTTCTGAGCTGTTGGAATTGTATCTTAGCTGCTGAGGTTTTAGTGGCTCTCCAGGTGTGTCAGGCTTTGTTCCTGTCTGAAGTTTTCTTTTTAGTCTCTTTGGTGAGCCAGGGGGCTGTTTTAGTTTTTGAGTTTAATGATATGAGGTGGGGCATGGGCATTCAGGATACTTAAGAAGGTGTTGTTGAAATGGTTTACAGCCTCTTCTAGGGGTAAGGTCTTTAGTATGCACCAGTTATGGTGTTTTACTTGGAGTTTGAATTTGTTGGGGGTCAAAGTTTTTTGTGTTGTGAGTTGTTATTGATCTGGAGTTAGGGGTGGATTGGGTTTTGAGTTTTAATAGAAAAGTGGGTTGATGGTCGCTGAGGGTGTCTGGGAGGACACCTGCCTGGTATGGGGTATTTTTCCTGTTAATTAATATCCAGTCTAGGAGGCTTTCTTTAATTTTAGGAGTTCCTAGTCTAGTGCTACTGTGGATAACTTGTGAAAAGTTATAGAGATTAATATGGTTGGTTGGGTTTAAGGTTGAGCAGGTATTCCAATCTATGTTGAAATCACCGAGTATAATGGTTTCCTGAGGGAGGTTTTGATTTGACCATTGTAGGAAGGCTTCTCTGGTTGGGATGTTACTGTCTGGTGGTACATAGCATGTGACAATGTTGAGTGACTTGTTGTTACTAAGTTTAAGTTTAGCTATGAAGATTTCAGAGTTGTTGAAATTGGGAATATCTAGAATAATTGTGGTAATATTTAGGGTATTCTTATAGAGTAGGGCTACACCCCCTCCTTTTTAGTTAATCTATCTTGGTGAAGTACATTGTAACCTGTAGGTAGAAGTTCTTTGTCTGCAGTAGTGGGCTTTAGCCAGGTTTCTGTCAGACATAATATAGCAGGGTTGTAGGTGGAGAGTAGTGCATGTAGTAAGTGTACCTTGTTGTTAACACTTCGAATATTTAAGCACAGAATTAGTAGGCTAGTTTTTGGTCTACTGGTTAGTAGCTGGTTTGATGGGAGAGTGGGATGGTTTTTGGAGGGTTAGGCCTTGGATTTGGGTGAATATCACCTGCAATTATTAATTGGTAGTGATTGTGGTGGAGGAGATTAATAAGTTTAATTAAGATGGCAATGTACTTGTTAGTAGTATGTGATTTGGGGGTAATTGAGAGTATCTTAAGTGGGTTTGGTGTTATAGTGATGTTTTGGAAGAGGTTTGGTGATATAAGTTGGTTGTAATGAGGAGTGCTGGAGTTGTAGGTGGAGGTTTGTTTTGTAGAGGTAGTGAAAGGTGTGTATAGTGTGATGTGATAAGAGGTGAGGTAGAGGTTTAGTGTTAGGATTGCTAGGATAGAGAGTTTGCATAAGAGTGAGGTGACTAGGTTGTGACTAGTTGGGTGTCGTTGTAGGTGAGAGTATGTTGATTGGTTAATGTAGTGGGGGTAGAGTAGGAAGAGTAAGGTCAGTGATTGGTTGGTTGTGAGGTAGTGTGAGGTCTGTGATTGGTTGGATGTGGGGAAGGTTAGGTTTAAATCTAGAGGTAGTGGGGGTGTGTGGGAAATGGGGGTAGGGTAGGGGAGCTGAGTGAGTCCGAGCATTAGTGAGGGCGAAAGGAGCAGGGCAGCACCAAGTTCTGGGGGCAGGGATCATATGAAAGAAATATCAGTGAGCTTAACAAAGGTAAGCTATCCCTAAACAAGTTTTAAGATGTTACAATTCAAACATTAGAAGCCAAATTAGAGGAAGAAACAATGTGCTATCCTAAATTTAGCTTTATTCTGTTCAAGGGTTACTGTTATGGGGCCAATTGGTAGAGTGTTTAGCCAGTTGAAAGTGGGGGGTAGCAGGGAGCAGAGATGGGTTTTCTGCTTGGGGGACTTGGGAACACAGTAGGGTACTTCAGTAACAGTACAGGAGAGTTAGGATACTTTCTGCTCCATGCTGGCTGTTGTAGAGTTTAGGAGTGTCTTCTGAGCTGGGGCCTTAACTGCAGTTAGCACCTTGCAAGCTACCAGTCCAGTGTAACAGTAGTAGAGTGGAACTAATAACTTGAATTAGCTTAAGTAGTTGGTTTTAATTGTTGTACATAGTTGAAATAATAACCTGAATTAGAATTAAATAGCTGGTTTTCAGCCTGTCTTTTAAACTTAGAAATCTGCTAAAATGACAAGGTTTATGTTAAGATACATGTACTGAAGGGTTTGAAGTCTGAAACTCAAATGTATGCAATTATTTAGTCACTTCATTCCTGAGATCATCCCAGAGATATGGCAGAAAACCACAACAGACCAAAAGATATAAGGTAAAAATCTGGACAGTTGAGAGGTATGTACTGTGGTCAAAACACAGTACAGAACAGTGTATACAGGGAAGAGCATTGTGAAATCCCATTCCAGGCCTTCTGTACCGAAGCTGTGTAAAATATCTGTAAGGGTACATGGAGTACCATGTAAAATAAACACTCGGAGGAAGTGTGTGTATTGCACAGAGACACATAGATGCATTGTAGGAATGAACACAGGGTAATAGGACAGGTGAAACAACCTAATGGACAGCAGATGAGTGCAGGTCAATGGAAGACAGTTGTAGCAGAAACACCAATCACATATCAATATGGTACAGTAGGGACTGCACAGTGGAAATGTGTACTATGTAACTGTCACACAAGGTGACATAACAGTGGGGAAGATATCTGTGTGAGATAAGCATCCTTACAAGAGCAATGCAGAGGACATCTATCAGGAATGGTATATACAATTGGGGTAGGGTGATAATTGTGAAGCTGGGCAAACTGACTTGCCTGAATATGAGTGTAACATGAGGTCTCCAGCAAGTGGGTCACAGGTAAAGGCTTGTCAACAACAGTAAAAGAAGCATGCACAATCATGGAAAATATCAGAATAATACCACCAGTAATCCCATTTCTCTGACATAACGTATGTGATTTAGAGTGATCAGAGATGGTTCTGCATGAACACACTTGTATAACTGTTATGACATGTCCTCACTCTATAAGGATAATCAGACACACTGTTCTGGCACTGTAATATCTGCTGGAAGTGTTAATAAGGGCACTGCTATACCTGTACATGATATTATGATCAATACAGATTAGTTGACTGGTGTACATGGCATATATACATATATATATATATATATATATATATATATATATATATATATATATATCACAATCCACACTGTCATGAATTTTACCCATGCTATCAATGTTGTCAAACAGCAAGATGTGTGCATTACAGGAAGAGGTTGCACTCATGCATCTGGTATAACAACTTGATGGGGGCTCCGCACCATCAGACAATAATGTCTATGCCACAAAAAAGAATACCTAAGTATGGTGAATAAGATGTGTGACAGGTTACTGTAGAAAAGGTGGCACACTTCAGTTACACATCACTGGAAGATGTGTAGGAAGGTGCATTGTATTCAAGTATTGGTGTGAAGAAGTCTGTGAACTGTGGAGTATTATGGCCTGTGACATGGATGCCCTTCACATACTCAGTACTTGTGTTACATAGAAGGGAGTAGTCAGCACTGTGACCACATGTTGGTGGACGTTTCACATACCTTCTACCTAACGACAAAGGTCACATACCTAGTGGTCTGATTATAGGGTGTGATGTCTACATTATCCTTGGGTTGTTGTTTTTCAGACGTAACCCATTCCCCCATGTTTTTGTTTCATTGCAGGTGTTGTCATGGTTATGACAGCAATATTTCGTGTGTTGTGATATTGCCTGTATTATACTAATATCTCAGATGGAGTCAATGACTGCCCATATTATACTAATATCTCAGATGGAGTCAATGACTGCCTACAATCTGTAGTTCTTCAGACAGCTATGTGGACACAGGATGTGTATGTAATTTATGACATCTGTGTCTTAAATAATAGACAGGAAAGGGCCTAGCAGACAACCCTGATGTACAGACCTGATCACTGAACCTGAGATATAGGTCACTTCATACATTTCAAAATAATTAGATGCCATGTATGTGATACAGTGGTCTTCCTACTTGGTGATATAGGTGTTTATGGCCACAACATCACTGTGGATTTGCGTCAAATGCCTTGGGCTTGTCAAGTTCAAAAGAATGATCGTGCATGACCTCAATGACCTCTTTGAGGACATCTAACAGATGTAACAGACATGATGTAGCATTAACAATTCACACAGGTCTGTTGCAGACAGCTGAGATATTACTAGGGTCATTTAGTAAAGGTCTACGATGACATGTTGGTCTACCTCACAGAAGAGGACAGTCAAGATGTGTCTATACATGCATGCATTGGATGCTATCCCCTCCCAACTGAGATGGAGCATGCTTATGTACTCCCTTCTATAGGAACATCATCAGTGTTGATGGTGTTTTGAAGTGTGTATTCAACCATGTCAGGAAGGTGTATGTGCTGAGTCATGCTATAGATGATCTATGATGTCACAGCCCATTGATTCTGCATGATAGGCCTGGATAAAGGGAAGGCAGTGCATACTGCCGGTCTTAATCTGACCTAGGGTTTGGACACGATCCTCCATGCAGGTATCATTGAGAAACTCTCCCAGCTGGGGCTTAACCCTTACTTCACTAGATGGGTAGCCAGTTGGCTTGCAGAGAGAACACACACTATGAAAGTTAGTGAATCAACCTGTACCAGTAAAGCTGTCATCATTGGCGTATCCCAGGGATGTATGTGAATCAACCTATACCAGTAAAGCTGTCACAATTGGCACACCCCAGAGATCTCTGCTTGGCCCTTAACTGTTTGGAATCTATTTCTTAATAGTTCAGGCTAAAGTATACAGCCTTTGGCTTACCACATTTACTGATTCTTGCATATTGGGAGCAATTATTCATTCCACCAATGATGATAACATATTACAGGAGGAGCTAACACAGACAAATGATTGGTGGCAAAGCCACACAGTCTACAAATAAATGCAGAAATGTGTCTTTAGTTTGTCCTTATGCAAAGTGGAATTCCCTGCTAATTGCAGCATTGACAACACCCCCACTATGCTGAAACCCATTGATACAAGAGTTGGGAACGCACATAGATAGAAATCTTAACTTCAACCCCCCAGGTATCCACAGTGGTACTGAAAGATGATGTTGCACACATTGTAAGTCATATAATCATATTCAGATCTGAGGATTATATAACAACACTGCACTTGAACCTCATCAAAACACTAATAGAGTATAATGCTTCCTTATGCATGTAGCTCACTGGGCATATGCAGCAAATGGAGAGACCACAAGGGTTTCCCACCAAGAAAACACAGGGCCTACAAACAATGCCATGACATATGTGGATAGACTGAAGCCATGTCACTGTAATCAGTAGCACATAGGATGAGGTGACTTCTGCCTGGCCTTCAGGCTAGTCTCTGACCCTGCTCTGGTGGGAATAGTGCACATCCACAAATCAGATATAGGTGATGACATCAGCAGTGTCTGGTGAGAAGAATATGGTAATAGCAGTGTCCTACATGCTGGTATAAAAGGTTCTCTCTAATGTCAAGCAACAGCACAAACCCACATACACAGTCAGTTGACTGCAGTGAGAACAGAACACCTACTAGCTAAGCACACAGACTACAGAACTGTGTATTTAAGGCAAGTATCACAGCCAAAGTCTGGCTTGGAGTGTCTCAGACAATACTTTATAGCTGATGACATCAGCAGTGTCTGGCAAGAAGAATATGGTAATAGCAGTGTCCCATATGCTGCTGTAAAAGCTTCTCTCTAATGTCAAGCAACTACACACACATACACACACACACATACACACACACACATACACACACACACACACCAGTTGACTGCAATGAGAACAGAACCCTTATATATCTAAGTGCACAGACTACAGAACGCTGTATTTAAGGCAAGCACCACAGTGCAAGTCTGACTTGGAGTTTCTCAGACAACACTTTATAGCTGATGATGACATCAGCAGTGTCTGGTGAGGAGAATATGGTAATAGCAGTGTCCCACTTGTTCGTGTAAAAGGCTCTCTCTATTGTCAAGCAACTGCACAAACACACACATCCAGCTGCCTGTAGTGAGAACAGAACCCCTACTTATCTCAGTACACAGACCACAGAGGTCAGTACTTTATGCAAGCAATACAGTACAAGTCTGACATTTACAAGGCTGTAGGACAGTTTACAGGGAATGCTGTGAAGACTGGTAGAGATGGGTGAAGGCTGCCAGCCTAGTCAAATAGATTTGGTACATAATTCTATCATTTGTAAATACTGTAAAATGTTGAACTTAAAACAATGTGGCAACATTGCCCTCTGCTGTAAAGAAAGCTAAGTCAAGCATTTCTTGTTGGTCCTTTGAAATTAAAATTACTTTATGTCTGTTCCTTTGAAGTTAGAATTTTGAGTCGATGAGTCTGGAGTAAGAATCCTGCCTATTGTTTTAAGGCTAAAGTTAATGACCAGAATTTACATGTGGAATGTCCTTTATTGCTCTAAGTGTAAAATAATGTAAATGCAGTTTCTGTCAGACTGGGAACACCAGGAAAGTGTAAAAGATGATGTAATGTTTTAGCAGAACTGCAGTTTCAATTTAAACAGAGAGAACCAGAGATTATTGAGCATTTTTGTCTTGATATCCAACTCAGCACTGCCTTATGCTCTCTTTATTTAAGTAGTATGTTAGAGCTGTGTTTTCTCCTAGAAATAGCCAGGAATTATAAAGATTAGACTAAGTGTTTTTCTGTGATGTCAGAACTGTACTACTGATTTATTTTAAGTATTTCTGTGTGATCTGTGAACTCCCTTGACTAGCACTGACTGTGTAGTAGAAAGTATTGTCTTGTGGTTTTAATTATTTATTATTAAATATTTTAAAACCTTTTGACTGTGGCTGGTTTGTGTAGAGATAAGTTACGCTCTAGAGTACATTGCATATTTATAGAGTTTATTGTACAAAGCCACTCTAATAAGCCTTGACTGATTAGTCACACTTACCAATTGGATAATAATATTGTACAGTAATAATTGGACACCCTTTTAAGGGCCTTTGGGTAGCTGATAATATTAGCTGGGTGGTGGCATTAATTACTACTGTATTCCTCCCACATCCCAAAGGCATGCTGCAGGTGGATTGGACACTCTAAATTGGCCATAGGTGTGAGTGTGTGTTTGTGTATATGTGCCTTCTATGGAAGGTTGGGCACCGGGCTGGAAACTCAACACTGTAAATCTCCACTGCCAATCATGAGCGGACAGGTGATCTGCTGTGGCGACCCCTAACCGGGAAAAGCTGAAAGAAGAAGAAGAAGAAGGAGTCTGTGTAGGGGGGCACAGCTGGAGAACCTGTGCCAGCCTTCCTCAGCAGTGTCTGTGTGGTTGTATAGACATCTCAAGGTATGTATGTCAGCTACTTGGGCAGGGACATGAAGCATTGGTTGGACAGAGAGGGTGCTGGAGATTTTAATTGCCCAGCTAGGCTGAGATCTGGACCCTATAGCTGTGCCAGTGGGGAGTCTTATTGCGGGACCTGGAAAGCAAGGAAGTGACCAGCCCCGGGGCCTGACTGTGATCTCTGTGTGCTCTTAAGGGAAATTGCACTTTACTGTGTGTGTATTTGTTATCCTTTCCTCATATGTGAGACGCCCTCTCTGGTGTTTGCAGCGAGGATTGAGACTCCTTGATTGCTGGGCCAGGGCACAGGCATCACAAATTACACCAGCAGTGGATGTTGGAGAGAAGATTTTAGGAGGCCTGCATGAAATGAATGTATAGGCATGTACAAGTGTCAAAATATTGCCAGTCCATGGGATTAGATTAGTAACTATAGGATGCACACTTATGATCTTCAGGCTAGATGGACACACACACACACACACACACACACACACACACACACACACACACACTTGAATGCAGTGAAAACAGAACCCCTCTACCTAACTAGGTACACAGACTACAGAGCTTAGTACTTTACGCAAGTGGCATGGCACAGGTCTGACCTTTACAGGGCTGCCACACAACTTATAGTGTATGACATCAGCAGTGGATGTTGGAGAGAAGATGTTGGGAGGCCTGCATAGGTTCATAGTTTCATAGGATACTACTAGGCTAATGGCCCTAGGGCCCTTACAAGCCTAGCCATTTAAAAACTCAAGTAACCTTGTCCATAGTTAGATGGTCATTGTTAGCAGAGCAATTATGTGATCAGCACTGACTGCCCCTGTCCATGAGGGATATGGGTGCCACCCCTAGGGTGAATTTACAGTCACCCATCCAATTGTCAAGGTTGCACTTCAGTAGGGTCATTGAGGAGCTCTACTTCACATGGAGTAGGAGCCTATTCCAGAGATGAGGCAATTGCTGGGAGATATTTCTGTCTCTTCGCCATGTTCTGTTTATGTCAAAGGCTAGGTTGAGATCCCTGGAGCAAGTTATTCTTGTCCCATTTGATTTGCAGTTGTCCAGCATTTCCATTAGGCCAGAGTCTGAGACTGCAATGTAGGACAGACACAGGTTGTCACTCAGCACCCTGTATGGTACTGAATACAGTGACAGGGCTTTCAGTCTTTCCATGTATGTCATGTTTTGGAGGCCCTGGATTATCTTGGTCAAAAACCTCTGTGGTCTCTCCAATTGCTGCAGGTGTCTGGTGAGGTACATATAGAAGACAGCATTGTACTCAATTATTGATCTGATAAGTATAGAGTACAGCAGAGCTATGACCCCCTGATCTTGGGTGTGATGCCCTCATTTATGAGGTGCACAAGGTAGAATGCTTTTCTTACCACTATGGACACATGGTGATCTATGTTTAGATTGCTATCAACCTGTGTTCACAAGTCTCACACCGCTGAGTTTGAGCTTAGAGGTGTACTATCTATATCATAATTATCAAGAGATAATTCTTTGGCAAAGGGGACAATGAGGCATTTTTCTGCATTAAGTTTCAGTCAGTGAGTTTGGCACCAATCATTTGTCTGTGTCAGGCTTTTCTGTAATATGTTTACATCGTTGGAGGACTCTATTTCATTGCACCCAGTTTATAGTCATCTGCTAACTTGGTAAGCCACAGGCCATCTACCTTCACTTGGACTTCAGAGAAATAGTTTACAAACAGTAGAGGGTCCAGTACAGATCCTTGTGGTACTCCACTGGTGTGCTGGTGGAGGTGGACTCCCCAACATTGGCAGTGTGTGGTCTATCAGTGAGACAGTTGGCTACCCATCTAGTAATGTATTGGTTAATCCCCAAATGGGAGAGTTTCTCTATGAAACTTAAATGAGAGATTGTGTCTAAGGCCTTGGTTAAATCAAGATAGGTGTTTTTCCTTCATCCAGGGCTTTGGAGACATTATCAAAGAATTCCACTAGGTTTAATAAGCAAGATCTACCCTTTGCAAAACCAACGTGAGTCAGGTCAAGTGTTTGAAGGTCACCTATGTCCTTGTGGATAAGATCCATGATGATTCTTTATGTAGCCTTGCAGATAAGGCTGATTAGCCTTATAGGTCAATAGTTCCCAGGATCAATTGATGAATGTATAAGCATGTTCGGCTGTGAAGATAGTTCTAACTCTGCATGTTACCAGATTGATATGCATTGCATATCACACAACATGTGTTATTAATTTATGTATTGTAGTTGATATATTTATGAACAAGTACTAAGAGACCAGGGTTGCAGTTCATGGGGGTAGGCAACACATGACTACATTGTAAATATGTGGCATATTGTTAGATAGGGCCTTCATTTTGTTATGTTTCCACATGTAGTTTCATAGCATGAAGAGTAAATGGACAGTAAACAACACCAATACATGCTAATAGTGACTTTGCATAGAGCAGTGGAGAGCAGTGGGTTTGCCCAACAGTTGGCAGGCAAAGTGTTTGTGCATGCAAGATACACATTTCCATTACTTTCTCTGTTTGCACATAGTTAAACAGTGTGTAAACACGAGCCGCACTGCTAAAATTCTGAGAGTTAGTACTGAGTGTTGAAACACACCTGTTGCTTAGCTGACTCTGTTGGAGCAAGTGTAAAGGCATTGATACATTTCTTTTTGAGCCCAAATGATACTGGGTTCAAATCCAGGTGTATGTAATACTTTTAAATAAACAGTGATAATGCATTGAAATTATTCTTTATAGCTCATAGTGCAGCAGGGTTAAGCATCATTGATTGGAGCTAACCTCAGCATTGTAAAGCCATTCACCGTCGCTTGGCATTGGTGCGTGATGCCAAACTCCGTGCAAACATTGAGGCCGTTATCTCTGATAATAAAGACATTCTGGGTATCATTAATAAGAATTGGCATATTTTAACAGCTGACCTAGATATTAATCGAATTGTATGTGAGAAACCAAGAATTACATATAAAAACTGTCGATCTTTGCAAAGGAGATTTTGCTACTCTCAGATGACACCACGACTTATGAATGTTAGTGACAGAACTGGGATGTTTGGTTGTGGACATTGTAATATGTGTTTGTACATGACCAATAGGGATAAATTTATCCACCCAACTTCTGGGAGATAATAAAAAGTTGATTTCTGTGCTGATTGCTCGACCAGTGACCTAGTGTATTTGGCTAGTTGCACTGTGTGTTCCAGATTTTATTTTAGTAAGACTAACAGGAACTTGAGAGAGAGGGTCAATGAACATGTCTATAAGATCCAGAAACTACATGTTTCTGTTGCAACTGCTAAACATGTTTTTGAAGCAGGATCCCAGCATGGTTTTGAATTTTGTGTTATGATCATGGAAAAGAGCCATAGAATGGCAAACAATACCAACAAGACAGAGAGGATGGAGCAAAAATGGATTATTGAGTTGCAAGCGAATACATTTTATGGCTTCAATTATGTGGTTTCATTGAAACCCTTTTTAAAAAATAGACCTCTTGTTCACAAATAATGATTTGTTTCATGTATATACAAGCAATTAGATTTTCTTTTTTCATACTGTTATTTTTAAATTATGCTTGTTTTTTACAGCTGTTTTACTTCATATGTCAACACACATATTTTTTCCTCAGTTTAACATTTCCATATTCTGATATATATTTTATGCTTTTATTATTTGTATGATGTTATTTGCTTAGATGTCTCTTTGCATTCCCATTACACTGAAGTGTTACCATTTTAAAACCTTTGACCTTTTTTAGTCACGTGGATATACAAATTTGCTGACCTATAGGCTTTGTTTTGGTTTATTCCCTGGTTGCTTCATTTTTGATAGGAAAAGACCAACAATTTGGATATGTATAATAAGCAAGCACAAGGTATAGAACATTTTTGAACTTTGAATTCTTCAGCATTCATTATGCAGGTTACTGATGATTTTTTTTTGATATATACTCTTTGATACCTGAGATTTAGGATGCCACAATGTTTTTTTTCTGCAAGTCTCGATTTCAGTTGTTGCATTAGTTGCAGATACGGCTTGATTAGTTCAATGCCACATTTGTTAGATAATTGTTAATTGATGTTGATAGGTTGTTTTAGTGTTTTTAAATGCCGCGCTTTGTTATTGCTGTCTGATGTTTGAAAAAGCATTGGATACAACACGAAAGTGCTCACATTATCTATTAAATAAATTATTTTATTTTTAACATATTTAGTTATCTTGTGATCCTGGGCTTTATTGGAGTTGAGCAGTGTCTTTATTTATTTGATAATGTTTTACTGTGTACTTGCTCATTATCTTTATCCTGGTGGCACGTAGTGATTCTCTTCAGGTATGCACAGAAGTTAGACTAATCATTTTGCCAGATTGTTTGAAAAGGGAAAGAAAGCTAAAAAAAGGCAGATACAGGAAGAATTGTACAAATGTCACAAGGACCTGACAAAAAAGGGTGAAAAAATTAATTCTGGCTAAGTACATGCAAACAAAACACAGACAGATATTTGTAGTCATGGTGAAGACTGAATATTCAAAAGCAGAAACCTTAACATTGTGTCACTATGGTGTCTAGATCTTATTTATGTTGAACCAGGATGAGAGACTGATCTATGTGACTCCACTTCATCCACTGCTTGATCTATACAAATCCAGAACTGAGAAAGGCCACTACATCAAAAATCAAAACAATAAAAATTAAGAAAATACAAAATAATATATACAAAAGTCCATCTAATAGAATACAACCTTTAATACATATGTAATACTTATAAAACATGTATAACATAAATATTAGTCTATACATTCATCAGTCCCTTACTTCAAATAACCATGAACAAAGATTAACAAAATTCTGACAGACAGGAATTTCTGATGTGTAAGTTCCATACCTAACATAAAATTATGAATGTTGAATTTGGACAATTTATTACGGTTACAATCTGAAAATTCAGTTATAAACAACAGTTCACATTTCCACTACTGAACCTGAGCACATTTTATCATTGCTTACACTGCCTATCTCAAAAAGCTTTTGACTCAACATGACTATAATAAGAGAACAGGAACACCATTTGATTGGTTAGTTAAACAGATGTGCACATTAATATACATTTGCTTATCAAAAAGTATCTGAATTCATTCAGGGTATGGAGATTAGGGGAAGATGGGCGAAGGCTGCCAGCCTCGTCAAATAGAATTTGATACATAATTCTATCATTTGTAAATATAAATGTAAAATACAGCCTTGTTTCTTAAATGAAAGAAAACACTGTAAAATGTGAACTTTAAGATTGTTGCAACATTGCCATCTGTTGTAAGGAAAACTAAGCCAAGCATTTCACATGTTCTTTGAAGTTAAATTATCTAGATACTGGTGCCGAAGTGGCTAGCTGAACACATTCTTTCTATTGTCTTAACTTAAGGAATAATTGCTAGAGTGTGCATGTGAAATGTCATTTATTGTTGTAGTTTCCTGAGCAGGTGTTAGATTGCTAAATAATGTAGACTTTTTGCCTGGGAACTCCAGACTAAGTGTCAAAATGATGTGATGTGTATACTGGGAAAATCTAAGTGTCAAAATGATGATGTAATTTGGGAGGGCCTAACAAAGATGTTTGTTAGTGAGTTTAAAAACTATTGTTCAGAGAGACACCGTGAGCATTTTGAGTTGCTGTATGGACGTAGGGTGAGGGGACCTCTCAATTTGATTCAAGATGAGTGGGAAGGTGAGTGTGAGTCTCACAAGGAGTCTGTTGTGGCATATGTCCTAAACCTCAGGGCAAGGCTCATGGAACTCATTGGCTTGGCCCAGGAGAACCTGGCAGAAGCCCAACAACAGAAAAAGGTGTGGTATGACAGGAATGCTCGAGCTAGAGAGTATGCTGTGGTGCAGGAGGTAATGGTTCTCATTCCTGTCAGACACAACTAGCTGCAAGCAGCTTGGGAGGGACCCTACAAGGTGGTAAGAAAGGTAGGTGATGTTAACTACATGGTGGAAGTGCTAGGAAGACAGCAGGGGCATAAATTGTACCATGTTAACATGATGAAACCTTACCATGATAGGGAGGACCTTGTGCTGAGCATTTGCAGTGGATTACAGGAGGAATCTGAGGGAGATCTAGGGACTGATCCCCTCAGTGTGGCTCAGGCTGACACCTCAGTGGAAGGGGGTAGCAATGTCCCAGCAGCTATCTCCTACCCAGGTTCGAGAAATCCGAGCAGTGTTGCAGGAATTTGGGGACATGTTCACTGGGAAACCAGGGTGCACCCACCTGGTGCAGCACCAGGTGAATACAGGACCCCAAAGGCCTATTAGGCAGGCCCCTTATAGGGTGCCTGAGAGAGTCAAACAGACTCTGAGGGAGGAGGTACAGGAGATGTTGGAACTAGGGGTGATTCAAGAGTCCAACAGTCCATGGGCCTCACCAGTGGTGCTGGTGCCAAAGACGGATGGCAGCATCGGGTTCTGTGTGGATTACAGGAAATTAAATAGTCACACAGGGTTGGATGCTTACCCTATGCCTAGGACAGATGAGGCCCTAGAGCAGCTGGGCGGGGCTAAGTATCTTACAACCATTGATCTTACCAAGGGTTACTGGCAGGTGCCCTTGACTCACAGTGCTAGAGAGAAGTCAGCCTTTGTGATTCTTTTTGGCTTGTATGAGGTCACAAAGATGCCCTTTGGGATGAAGAATGCCCCAGTGACTTTCCAGATGCTGGTGGATAATATCCTAGCAGGAGCAGGAGGGTTTTCCCTTGCTTACCTAGATGATATTGCCATCTACAGCCATTCCTGGCCAGAGCACCTTCAGCATGTCAGGGAGGTGCTGGGCAGACTACAGAGGGCAGGGTTGGCCATTAAGCTGAGCAAATGTCAGGTGGGTATAGTAGAGGTCTCCTACCTAGGACATAGAGTGGGGAGTGGTAAGATAAGGTCAGAACCTGCCAAAGTGGAAGCCATTCAGGCATGGTCTGCACCTGTTACCAAAAAGCAAGTTGAGGGCATTCTTAGGGACAGCAGGGTACTACAGAAAATTTGTCCCCAGTTATAGTACCATAGCTGCTCACCTCACAGACCTGACAAGAAAGAACAGGCCATATAAGGTAGTGTGGACCCCAGCATGTGAGAAGGCATTTCAGAAGCTTAAAGAAGCTTTGGGAAGACCCCCTATGTTGGCCAGTCCAGATTACAGCAAATAATTTGTTGTGCAAGTGGATGCTTCAAACCATGGGGTGGGGGCTGTACTTAGCCAGATTTCTTCAGAGGGGGAAGAGCACCCAGTGGTTTATCTCAGTCATAGGCTCCAACCCAGGGAGGAATGCTATGCAGCTGTAGAAAAGGAATGTCTAGCCATAGTGTGAGCATTGCAAAAACTTCAGCCTTATCTGTCTGGATGGAAATTCACTGTTATGACAGATCACAACCCTTTAACATGGTTAAACAGAGCCAGTCAGCAAAATGCCAAGTTGCTATGATGGAGCCTGGGGTTGCAAGCATATGATATTTCAGTGCAGTACTGCAGTGGGATTAGCAATGCCAATGCAGATGGGCTGTCGAGACAGGGAATGGGGTGAGGTACTCTCAGATAGACCTAACCCTCTCAAGCGGCGTTTATCAAGGGTCACTTGAAAAACTAGCTTGAGTTCTTCAGGGGGGAAGAGATGTGAAGATTGGGGGAAGATGGGCGAAGGCCGCCAGCCTCGTCAAATAGAATTTGATACATAATTCTATCATTTGTAAATATAAATGTAAAATACAGCCTTGTTTCTTAAATGAAAGAAAACACTGTAAAATGTGAACTTCAAGATTGTTGGAACATTGCCATCTGCTGTAAGTAAAACTAAGCCAATCATTTCAAATGTTCTTTGAAGTTAAAATTATCTAGATAGTGGTGCCGAAGTGGCTGGCTGAACACATTATTTCTATTGTCTTAACTTAGGGAATAATTGCTAGAGTGTACACGTGAAATGTTTTTTATTGTTGTAGTTTCCTTAGCAGGTGTTAGATTGCTAAATAATGTAGCCTTTTTGCCTGGAAACTCCAGAGTAAGTGTCAAAATGATGTAATGTGTATACTGGGAAAACCTAAGTGTCAAAATGATGATGTAATTTGGGAGGGCCTAACAAAGATGTTTGTTAGTGAGTTTAAAAACTATTGTTCAGAGAGACACTGTGAGCATTTTGATCTTGACATCCCACTTATCAGCACTCTGCCTATTGTCTTATGTAAGCAGTGTCTTAGAAGTATGTTTTCTTGTAGTAATAGCTAGGAACTTAGAAGAAAGTTAGACAAGTGTTTTTCTGTTAAATCAGAACTTTCCTACTGTATTACGTTTCTGTGTGATCTCTGAACTCTTAGATATCACTGTGGTGTAGTAGTATTGTCTTGTGTTTTAATTATTTATTATTAAATATTTTTAAAAACCTTTACCTGTGGCTGGTTTGTGTAGAGACAAGTTAAGCTCTAGAGTACATTGCATATTTATAGAGTTTATTGTAATAAGCCACTCTAATAAGCCTTAGACTGAATAGTCACATTACCAATTAGATAATAATATTGCACAAGAATAACTGGACACCCTTTTAAGGGCCTTTGGGTAGCTGATAAGTATTAGCTGGTGGTGGCAGAAATTACTACTGTATAGTCTGGGTAAAGGGGCATGGCTGAAGAATCTGTGTCAGCCTTTCCCAGGAGTGACTGTGAAGTTGTATAAATACTTATGACAAAGTGTGTGTGGTGTGTCAGCTACCTGGGCCGGGACACAAAGTACTGGTGGGACAGAGAGGGTACCGGAGGTTAGCTTGCCAGCTAGGCTGAGATCTGGACCCTATAGCTGTTCCAGTGGGGAGTCTTATTGGGGTCTTGGAGAGCAAGGGAGCAACCAGCCCCAGACTGCCTGTGATCTTTGTGTGCACTTAAGGGAAATTGTACTTTACTGTGTGTATTTGTTATCCTTTCCTCCTATATAAGATGCCCTCCTTGGTGTTAGTGGTGAGGATTGAGGCTCCTCCAGAGCACGGTCATCACACAGGGTTTCAATGTTTACTTGTCTTATTGCAAAACATTTCACAACGGGAAAAAGGAACATTCTGATGCAAACTCATAGGCATCGTGAAAAATCAGGAGCAGGTATGCCTTTTCTTACAAAGCTGATCTACTTGCACCAAAGCAAGTAGATCCCTCTTAAGCAAGAGGGAAAACAAAACAACTCAGGTTTTGTACTATACAACCAACTGTTATCTAAGTTTATTTAAGTTCTGATACATACTGATGAGTTTTATATTGTCTATGTACTTTACTTTTATAATCTTATAACTTTTGCATATTTTCACTTTTTAAAAATTTTTTGGTCAACTGTTTATATTTTACTGTGAATTGTGGAGCTTTTCTTCCCAGGCCTCCAGTGAAAATGGGTTCCTTCCTAGTCCGTCATTTGCAAAACTGCTAAATCCACCAAACTAGCCTTCTGTTCAAGCCAACATGCTTCTCTGCTTCCTGGCCTCTTCCTGTCCCTTTGTGTAGATTCACACCCTCCGATCACCACTCATGATTTGAAACTCCCACCCTAGTCTCCAAATCCGACAGACAGTTAGGCACTGCCTCATGAAGCTGATGTCATCACTCATGCCCCTGCACGTTGATGATGTTGTGGTATACACTGGTGATGTGTGATGATGTCAGCCATAACTTAAAATTATAAATAAAAATAAAAAAATAGGGAATTGAAGGGGCCATTCAGAAATTAATTGCACCCCATTATTTTGTCCTCATATCCAGTAAATACTGAAGAATTCAGTATGGTTGAGAGGTATGACATCAATTTCACCTGGAGGACCCATACAAACATACACACACACAACAGTTACATGGCTCAGCCATGAAGCTTAAACTGTCATTTTGCCTCACTGACCATTTGTTACTTTATCTAAATATCTGTCTGGTTCTCTTTTTTACTTACACACACACTCACTGGCCTTTTGTGTCAGCCTAGGCTTCCTGCCACTCCCCCCCCCACACACACACACACACAAAACACCCTGTGCAAGTGATGATAACTGTGCCATATCCATGTTTTCTGTGTTTTTAGATTGAGGGATGCATAAGCTTTGTGTCTGATACTCAGGGTGCATAGCTGACTTAGTGCTTAGTATATCTAAATGTTGATGTTGAATTGGTAATTGTACCTTTGGCTTCTATTGTTAAAGTTAGACAGTTGATAGCATCAAACATTTTTTTGCGTCAGTATTGTTAATGATCTTGTGAGGGCTGTGAAGTCTGAAACTTAAATATGTCTCATTTCTTTCTAACTTCTCTCTTTAATGATTTTCCAGTACAAATGCATGGTGCTAAATTGAGGACATTTGCTGACCATCAGTACTTTTGAGAGGTATGATTGTGTGAATCTTTGATGCCTAAGGCCTACTACTTAATAATGAACACATATAAGTCACATAAGTCTCTGCTGACATGTGTTAAAGTCATTTCTGTAGAAATCACCCAACCTTGACTTGCTTACACTACCAAAGTAACAACATACAAAGATATGCCACTCATTCATATTATTATACAATACACTCCAGATTCAGAACTTACCTTGTAAATCCAGCAGTTGCAACAGTATTAGTTCAGGGCTGACTCTTTCTAATGCTAGCAGTACACAGTCACTACACTGTGGGTAAAAGCTGTGAGCGTTGCCTGGCATCAATGTTACTATATGTGTGTGCATAGGAGAAAGGTTTAAGACTCCTAGTTGGTGAGAGAGTGCACTATGTGTTGCCTCTTAGCCAATGTGAGGGCATATTGAGCATGCCTACATCTTTTTACATCCACAGCATCTACTGGCTTCCCCTCTAACTCCTCACCTGCATGTGGCTGTAGTGACCTGCCATTGGTGGTGGGATGTGTGCCCCTTCCCCTTGTTGATCCTGAAGCTGTTTTCTCAAGATGATGCTGTGTAGCATGGCACATACAGTGCATATTTCAGTACATGTACGTGGATTGCACTACAGGGCTCAATCAGATGTATCTAGGCACCAGAACTGTGACTTCAGCAGTCTAGACACATGCTCTATGATATTCATGGTTTGAGCATGTGCCTCATTATGGCATTCTTCAGTGGGTGTGTGTGCATTTCTGATGGGCATCATCAGCCACAGTTCTATTGCGTAACTTGCATCCCCAAGTAAATGACCCTGTGGGATATCCTCCCTAGTGAACATCTGATATAGTTGGGAGGTGTGCCAGATATGTAAGTCATGGTAACTGCCTGGGTTGCCAGCACACATACATTCAAGATGATTCCCACGACATTACACATGACTTGGCAGTTAATAGAGGGGAAGCCCTTTCTACCTAAGTAGAGCCTTCCATGTTCCCTGGGCAGTGCCTTAATTTCTGTATGTGTGCAATCTATGGCAGCCAGTACTTCAGGGTAGTGTGCTACAGGGTAGAACTCTTGCATATTTCTGGCCCTGTCCTCAGGAGTACGGGGAAAATATTTGTGGTCACTGGCATGTTGGATCATAGCATTCAGGAATTGATGGAGGATCCTGGATGTTGATGCCTGTGACACCCCATCATGTCCCCTGTTGGTCTCTGAAAGGTACACATAGCTAAAATTCTAAGTGCTTTACATATCTTTGTCTTCACTGGTATGGGTTCACCTCAGTTTGCCCTGGCTCTGAGTTGAAGACGACAGAGGTTGCAGAGTTCCTGCAATGTGTCTCTGTTCACCCTGTAGTGCTCTACAGTTTCCATTTCACCTAGATTGTGATAAGTTAAACGGGGTCTGAAAACTCTTCTCCTTCTTTGTATTAGTCTATTAGCAGCAGCAATAGCATAGACTTTAGCCTATTGTGCATACAAATTAATTAAAACAACAGCAGCCCCTAACATTCTTTCTGTGTAGACTCCTTTCCATGGCTGTATTTCAATAGGTTTTGGAATTCAGAGGGAAAACCAGCACTAAGTCTACATGGTTACTTTGTAGCTTGTTGAATAGCTCCTCCATCTTGGATTGGTTGATTAGCATACAGTTCAGCTGCTTATGTTGTGATTAACATGCCATAGTATTTACTTTGTTTGTGTGGCTCTACACACTGTGTAGAGCCACTTACTGAATCTAAAACAGTGTACTACTGTGTGTGTGTGTGCGTGTGTGCGTGTGTGCGTGTGTGTGTGTGTGTGTGTGTGTGTGTGTGTGTGTGTGTGTGTGTGTGTGTGTGTGTGTGTGTGTGTGTGTGTGTGTGTGTGTGTGTGTGTGTGTGTGTGTGTGTGTGTGTGTGTGTGTGTGTGTGTGTGTGTGTGTGTGTGTGTGTGTGTGTGTGTGTGTGTGTGCAGCAGCTGAAAGCACACATGATATAAACAGACTGTGTAGGCTTTATTGAATCTGGCCGTAGGTCATACCTGCCCAAGAAAAATTGTGAAAAGCTTCAAATGCAAATTTGTGTTCATTAATATGACATATCCATGATAATCATTATATAGACCAAGAAACCTTGGGCCCTTTGAAAAAAGAAATGACTGAGGAAGTGCAAAAATATAAATAACAAAACCTGGAGACGTCTGAAATGTATAAAAAGAAACACTGACATGGGAAAGAAAGAAAGATCTGATATGGTGCAATATTTATGCTAAGGAGAAAGCCATACTAATCAATTCAAAAAAGCAGCTCCAAAGATATTTGAAGAGAAATACAGGCAAAGGCACATAGATATAGAAAATTTCACAATACACAAGAATAAGATCACAAGGGGGAATGTAGAATAGAAGATTAGCAAAGCAGAAGTTAAACAAATAGAATCTGAGGTTATGGAATACCTGCAAATTGAAGGATTTAGTGCAGAAAGTCTAGCACAGGTTATATCACAGCATAACGAAACAATGAGTCTCCAAAATAAGGAGAAACAGGTGGAGTTTGAGGCATCTGAAGGAGAAATATGAACATGGGAAAGAAAAATAGATTTAGTATGGTACAATATTTATGCAAAGGGGAAAGCAAATACAAAAAAGCAGCTCCAGAGATATTTGAAGAGAAATACAGGCAAAGGCCTCCGGATATGAAAATTTCACAATACAGAAAAAAAAAGTAAATAAGATAAGAAAAGAAAGGGAGATAGCAGAAAACAGGATCGGTGATGGGGAAATTAAAGAAATGGAAACTGAAGTTATGGATAACATGTCAAATGAAGGATTTAGTGTAGAAAATCCAAATCTGGTAATGCCATAGCATGGTGGAACAACGAGCTCCTAAATTAAGGAGGAATAGGTAGAACTGGAAGCATCTGATTAATTGCCACATGAAGATACTCTGGAGCCTTCAGTAGAAAACCAGTACAAAGTTCAGTTGGAGTTGTATAGCAAGGGAAGGAGCAGGAAACAGTGGCAACTCTGTTGCAGTCAGTGACAGTGTTGTGGAATGACAGGCCAGTGAGTTCCCATATGAAAGAGCATCGGATGACACAGGATGCAGGCGAAGAGAATATGTCACAGGAAGATGTTCTGGAACTTTCTGTAGAATCCCACAGAAAACAGAGAACAAAGAATGCACCTTCAGTTTAGAAGAAAATGATCTAAGGAAAGAGTTGCTTGATTTAATAGGGATAGGTTAACACATTAAGATTGATGAAAGAAATAGATTAAAGAAAGTCAGTAAGACCCAAAATGTTAGATGTCTGATAAAACAAATGAATAAAATAATCAAGGCTATTAACAAAACATCATATGATATAACAGAAGTAAATAGAATATATTACTGTGCAGCTAAATTAATAACAGATAAAGTCTTACCACAAAAATACAGGGCAAAAGAAATCAAATGCCATCATGGAAGTATTGAATAGAGAAAACTATAAAGCAACTAAGACAAGACGTGTCACTATTAGTAGACTATGGAAGAGGAAATAGATCAACAAAAGTAATTAAAAAGATAGATGTGATAAAAACTATGCCCAGTAACAGACCACGATATATCATACACTATTGCAAATAATAAACTAAAGATATCAGCGCAGGCAGAAAAACTTAGAAGCTATGCAGATAAATATAAAGGAAAAGTAAAAAATAAATAAGCAATTCATTAATGACCCAAGAAAGTTTTATGGAGAACTGGAAAACAAAGCAAAATGAATAGAAACACCACCAAAAAAAGAAGAAATAGATAGACTTTCGAGAAATGTCTATGTAGACCCTGTGGAACATAAGGATGCTGAATGGATAGAAAAAGTAAAATAAATAAATAAATAAATAAAACAGTAAGAAGTTCAAATGTACAGAATACAGTAGGTAACTGCTACAGATATTGAAACAAAATTAAGAAAAGCTCCAAACTGGAAAACCCCAGGCCCCAATGCAATACCTAACTTCTGGCTAAAAGTATTAACTGCTTTACATGAAGATTCCTGAATAAGAAATATTTATACGCACAACCCAAACAGACACCGTCCTGGTTAACAACAAGAAAAACTGTACTCTTCCTTATGAGTGAACCTGCAAGCTGTCCTAAAAACTATAGACCAATAACTTGCCTTCCATTGATGTATGAACTATATACTGTAACTGATACCAACAAAATTTATAGACATTTAGAAGAAAACTCAATCATGGTAATAGAACAAAAGGGTAACAAACAAAAGTTATATGGAACAAAGGATAATTTGTTGTTAAATAAATTCATAATGTAGAATTGCAAAAAGGGGAAGAATCTAAGTATGGCATACATAGATTACAAAAACAAATTGACAGCATCCATCATTCATTGATAAAGGACTGCCTACATATGCATAAGATACACCCTACATTGATCAATTGGATCTAGGACTATTGAACGAAAGTTCAATAGTCCGAATCCACAATCACCGAACATACTTTAACAAAAGCGCTTTCACTGAAAAAGCGCTTTCGTTAAAGTGTGTTAAAAAAAAAAAAAACAATAAATCTACTTTTATGCAGGGGGGCAAGCCCTCCCTGCACCCCCCATACCCCTCTACTTTAATATTCTCATTCCGAGATTGCACTACAGTGAGGAAAAGGGAATATTCCCTTATCCGCACCGTAGTACGATCTCTGCAACAGGCATACTTACGAGAAAGTGCTTTAGGTGAAAAGCACTTTCACGTAAGTATGCCTGGCCGATAGTGATTCAGTGATGTTGTCGTTCAGGGATCATTACGGATCCCAATCAATTACATTACAGTAACCATGAAACAGTGCCAGACCACTTTGCAGCTAAGCTATAATAAAGGACAATTTATTATTCCAGGGAAGAAAATTCAAAGGAGGATGGATATTCCAGGGTGATTCTTTGTCACCACTGCTCTTTCGTCTTGTCCTTAGCCCATTAAGCTGTCTACTTAACATATTAGGTCATGGTTACAGTTTGGCTCCCATCAAATAAAGTGTAAAGACTCCTCTTCTTTTTGTGAATTTTTTTAAAAATGCATAGTTCATCAGATGAGGAGCTGAAAGCAAAAATGGAAGTGGTCAAAACTTTCTCAGATGATATATGAATGTCATTTTTTCTTGATAAATGTGCAAGCATAACATTTAAAGCAAGAAAGTTGCAGCACCAAGAACATATCAGTCTGGGACAGGAATGTCATATAAAGGAACTTGAGCAGGAGGGAGTGTATAAATATTTGGGAATTGCTGAAAGATTGACAATAAAACATGAACAAATGTGAATAAAAACTCAGTAAGGAATATTTTAGAATACCAGAATTAATACTGAAAACAGCCCTGACATCTAGGAGCAAAGTCCAAGCGATAAACCAATTTGCTCTTCCTGTTGTAACTTACAGTTTTAGGGTAATTAATTGGCCCAAAATGTACTGCACCAGCTGGACAGGAAACAAGAAAAATGTTTTGTGCTTATCAAATGATACATAAAAATCAGTGTATAGCAATATTATATATTCCTTGTTATGAAGGAGGTATGGACCTCCTCGAAATTTATTACATGTATAGCTCTGCAATTACAGGACTGCATACATATCTGCTGATCTCACATAGTGAAAGTTCTAAAATATGAAGTGAACAAGTCTAAGTGATTTCTTTGCTTAGTTTAGCAGAAGCATATTGGTGTCAATGCAGGAATGGAAATCAAACCAGAAGTAGACAAAAATGAGGCAGTAACCGAATGTGCCAAAAATCAAAAGAAAAACTAGAAGATAAAGAAAAAAAAACTATAAGGAGAAGGATCAGATAAGAAGACAAGAAATGTGGAAAAGGGATAAATATAGTTACAAGTACAGAAAACTCCTAGAACAACCTCACACTGATTAGTATATGACACAGGAATGGTTAAGGAGAGGTGAAGTTAAATCAAAATATGAAAGGTTAGTATTGGTGGCCCAGGATAGTGGAATACTTATACATTGGTTTACAAAGTCCATTGAACATGTGGGAGAAACAGACAAATGGAGGTTCTTTAAAACAGAACTGGAAACAGGCCCACATCTTGTTGCTGGGTGTGATACATTAATGACAGAGGGCCTATATACTGAAAGGCATAATCATACCTCTCAATCTTCCATGATTTCCAGGGATGTCCCTGATTTAGACTCCAAAATTTAGCTCTGTCCCTCTTAACCCCTCCTAAAACTGGTGACTCTTGGAGGAAAAGTGGTGAATTATTCTCAATAAATAATGGCAGTAAGTAAGAAGTATAGATTTCTTTTATTTCACAAAATGTTTAGTGATTAACATTCTTTTATTCTGACAATGTGTCAAGTTAATAGTATTAATATTTTAAAAATGTCCCTGATTGTCCCTGTTTTTTTTTTCTGGGTTTGTCCCTGAGTCTGTTGAAATATATAGCCCTGATTATTTGAGAGCTATGGGCATAATAACGTGGCCAGACTGTTGCTTTGGGGATTGTGCACATATTACAATACTGAAGTAGCTGAGAAGCATTGAAAACTTGAGCCACAAAGCATTATAGAGAATGATGAAGTTTATATCACATGGGATTACCCATTACCAACAGTTCAAAAAATAGATACAAGAAAACCAGATACAAGTAGTCCATGAAAAGAAGACAAAAGTAGCACAGATCATTGAAATTGTTACACCCGGTGACCACAGTGTCTTATGTACAGAGAGAGACACAAAGTTATAAAATACCAGGATTTTCAGGCAGAAACAAAGGCAATGTGGAAGAAGGATACACAGTCAGTTCCAACAGTAGTAGGAACAATGGGCCTCACAAAAAAATAATTTTCAGTCATATTTAGATATGTTACTGATACATGTAACTCCATATGGATTGCAGAAGGAGTCTGTTCTGGGCACATTGTAGGTGCAAAGAGCACTTTTGGCTATCATCAAAGACTGAAACAAAACTTTCAATTCAGTACACTCCTAGTGGGACCAGCAAGACTCATATAGCATACCAGTCAGCTATTACACCTCCTAAATGTGTGAAAAGTTTATGTACCTAGTCTCTAATTAATGCCTATATCTGCTTTGCACCCACTGCATGAAGTGTCCTATATAAATTTTGCTAGCTGAAAACTACTCACATGGAATGTACCCATGTATGTACTCTGTATTGCTTGTATAATATCTTTGATTTGATAATAATTACTTCTAAACTGTTTATTCACCAATTGTATAAGCTGCCAATAATATGTACTAAATGTCTTTATTAATGTAAATTTATATTGTATGTGAAATGTCTTATTTGTGGAGCTTTTCTCCCTGGGAGTCCACTGAAAATGGACACTTCTGGCCCTGCTGGGCCATCCCGGTAAACAAATGCAAATAAATAAATAATAAATAGATACTAATTTCATGAACTTTCATCTTAATTTGACTTAGGAATTGGGGAAGAAGTTGAGATATATATGAGTCCATTCCTGTCATGGCATTAGAAACCCAAAAGACTTGGAGAAATTAGACAGAAACCATAAAATAAAACAGTATATACTTACATATCTCAACTTCTTCCCCAATCGCAAACATTCACATATAAGATGTCAGTGGTTTGCTGCTTACAGTTTACTACTTTGTGGTGAAAAGGCATTTAAAGTGACAGTGGAGCAACAGGTAGCTCACATTCCTTTGCTGCTGGAAGCTCAGAAGGCTGTGGGGCCTAGGCGGTCCCATGCTAATGGAATTAATTTTTCCATTACTGACACTGTAGTGTTACATTAGGGGATGCTACACCCGTGAATGTGATGGTAGCTCAAATATATATAAAAGATCCCATAGCACTTGTCAGAAAGAGTAGCAGAATTTCTACAGAGTCCTGATCAAATTTCCCCTAGTCAGCAAAAATAACTCCTTGAGTCTCTCTTGAAAAGAAACTACATTCCTAGTGGGACTAATCTGTTTAACAAAGGATAAATAAAAAAAAATAAATACATTTTAATCCTATTAAGTAGTTACTAGCATGCAGTCCAGCAGACTACAGTGAGGAGCCTATTTTTCAAATGCCCTGCAGCACTACCTGGTCAAGTGACTTGCTCAGAGTCATAAAGTACGAAGTGGAGGGGGAGGGATTCAAATCACTGACTACAGGAAACAGCAGTTTAACAGTTAGCAGTCTAAATCCTCTGCACTAGTTTCCAGGCCATAAACTCACCTAACGTAGAGCTTGTATCTACAATCCCCATATTGAGCGTATCATGCTGTATAGACTAACGATCTAGGCTTACTACAGAGCTACCATCTTACTACCATCCATGAAATAGAAACTCACATATTCAGCTACAAGTCCAATACCCTAGCCTGACCTGGGTATGTCTTAGGTGGTTCTTGCACAGGGTAAGTCTGGTCTTGCCCATTGCCTCTGACATGCATTTCTCAGGCCTATTTCCTGACTATATGGCTCCCTTGTGGTACAAAAACACTTTTAAAGATGGAAAAAGCCAAGCCTTTAGGCCCTATAATCTTTGTGGGGACTGAGGAATCAAAGTTGCAGTTCACACCCAAGGGCTAGTTTTCTCAATTAAGACCAGCTTATCTGGCTTATATAATCATCTGCTTAGTTATTGTTTCAAAGCTTTTAATCATCCTCAGCCTTGTCATTACTGACTTATCTCATCCATTCTAATACATCTTACATTTTTACTCTAATTTATAGTTATGTTTTTCCACAGACACTTTTTTTCTTCTACTGCATCTGTAAAACCAGCTACTGATTAATTGAAATGGCCTTTTAAATGTACTTATGTACATTTTAGTGACTAGGATGACAGACAGGGTATAGATTATTTCAGCGGAGGCCCATGCAGGAAAAAGTCCAAAGTACAATGAAGTCACAAAAACATAGGTTTAAGAGACAGCAGAACATGCAAAGATCACTTAAGCATAATGCTTTTATTTATGCACTCGGTTGAGTCATAATGTCTTCGAACTTAAATAGCGAAAATGAAAACATTTTTCAGCCCCCATCTCGAACCACGGTAATGATGAGAGTTCGATATTTGCCATTTTGAAAATGTGCACGTTGAACTGCATTTGCTGTTTGGCTGTCGATATTCAAGCTTCAGTATGGTAAGTTTTGATGTTTAGCCTTTTTAAAAGTCTACTTTTGACGTTCCATTTCTCGACCGAGTACATTTCCAGGTAAACATATATATATATATATATATATATATATATATATATATATATATATATATATATATATATATATATACATATACACACACACACAAAGATTGATAGGGATATGTGTCATAATCAACTGTCATTCATTCTCTGTTATGATAACCCATTTTAGCATTAGGGTAGTTGGAGTCTATCCCAGAACTTAGTGGGTGCCAGGTGGAGAACCTTATCAAGTATATGGCACCAACCCAATGCATATTAGCCAGTCAAATCAAAACAGAGAATCAAGGTGCACAGAACAGCCACAATCATAAAGAAAAGCAATAATGCCAGAAGTACTAGTAATCTGGTGAAACAAAGGAGCTCTTTAACAGTATAAAGGGGGTTAACAATTATCATTAAAACTACTATAGGATATGTGTTAGCTTAGTCTATTATAAGAACATAGAGAGTTGTACTATGGTAATGACCTAGCTGTCTACAATAGGGACATCATTTTTTGTTATTCACTGGACCCTACTGGCAGAAAAACACTTAGCTGACTGCTATTGTATATTATTTGCTAAGTCAGTTATTTTATTACTTCTTTATGGGGAAGTGGCTTGCCTTAAATTCTTACTAGCCTCAATCTATGCCACTTTCAATTTTGTCTCTTAAAAGTTTCAGCGATAATAGAGAAACACTCATAGGTGCAAATCCAGAATACTGAGTAATGTGGTTATGCAAAGTCCAGTGTTCTCCGTTATCATTTGAAACTGTTAATGTCACTAAGTATGGTCACAATAAAAAGCTTTTCATTACTGCTAGGTGTCCATGACATTAATTAGAAAATTTTTTAACACTGAGCATATAGTATGTTCTTCAAGTGGTGCAGCAGTAGTGTTGTTGCCTCACAGCAAGAGGTTCTCTAGTTCAATTCTTGGCTGGAGCACCTTCTGTGTGGAGTTTGCATGTCCCCCCTGTGTTTGTGTGAGTTTCCTCCCTTGTTGCAAAGACATACATCTGGAGTGTTTCTCCCTGGGCCTCTGCTGAAAATTGGCTTTGTTCCAAGTCGGACTTTCCTAGTAAGTAAATTTGGAATAGTGAGGAACTGAATATGACTGAAAATGAGGAGCATTCCTGATAATAAGGTCACTTGAGAGGTATGAGTAACAATAATGGGTTTTCTACCCATTAGTTTTACCTTTGTCCCTGTTTATTGAGCAAAGAGGTTGAGAACTGTGGCTGAGATGATATGCAGCAGCTCCTAGATGTTATGCGACTGTCATAATACTCTCTATCTAAGAGCTATGCAAAAACACTGGTGGGGTCAAGTGTTCGCTAGTACTGCCCAAGTTTCCAAGTATTTCTCAGTACTCATATATAAATGATATTAATTTTCCTGCTTCTAATCAAAATTGCCTTTACTTCTGCCTCAGTACTCCCTGCTCCTATTTGGGTGAAAGATCATCACATCAATTTCCTGTGACCTGTTAAGTTGGGTGTATAGTCAGCACTTTTCACATTAGTTCCTTGAAATGTATCAGGCTGTATCATTCACTTCAGTTTTAGGATTTCATTCCAGACTCCTTTTTGTGCAAAGAACCAATTACCTCCTTTTAAGTATTTATTTTTTGAAACTCATTAGCCAACAGGTTTATTCAGTATCCTTTTCTTTTGGATTGTGCCCTTTTACCCTCTGTGTTTCACATCCTATGCTGTATTATTCATCCTTTTGTCCTTCTGATACCTTTTGTGCCAGCACATGTATTTGTTACCTTTCTGATACAAGTTGAGTGCACGTACACATGGTTATGATATGCTTCTTTGCCCCTTTCTGCTTTAGCTGGCTCCACTGTCTTCTCTTTTGTGCTAGCATATCTTCTCACAATTATGGCATTATGTTTTTCTTTTGTTTCAAAGATATGGGATTTCATTAACTACAGGCTTTGCCCTGTTTTCCATGCTCTTCTCCTTGTAGTTATTACTGCCTGCATTCCAGTACTTTCCCAAGACGCAGTCTCATTTTAGCAATGCCTTTCATCTTGTACAGCTGTAACCTGTTTGTATTAATTGTTCTATTTTATTTCTCATAAATGCTCTTGCTTATAGACACTTGTTTTCCAGACAGCCACATTTCTATGTCCAAACTCTGCTGTCTATTCCTGCCTGATGGTACTTAATATATTTCTGAGGGGAGGGGGTTCCCATAGCAGCTGCCAAAAAAGTATGGAAAGTTATTGTTTTATTGGCTGTCACCTTTCCCAAAAGTTTCACTTTTCATACTATTCTAAGGGTGCTTTCTATTATAGCTGCTTTAATGTCTTCTTCGAGTGAAATTCTATATAACCCCCTAGTATGGAATGGAGGTACTATTCAGCGTGACACATGGTACCTCCTCCTCTTCCTGATTCTCTTCAGTTTCATTGTTTTGAAGAATTCCTCTGTATCATGCATTGTTCCTCTTCTTTTACACACTGACATCTATGCAAACTGCATTCTGATTCTTTGACATTTCACTAATAATTCATAAGATTGTACATTTTCCGCAAACACTGTGACATGCAAGTGATATTTCTAATAATAGCTTTAAGCTTCTTATTTACATATTTATTTATTTATTTATTTATTTTACCCTTTGTTTATTGAGTCAGGCTCAGTAGGCCATCAATCTCTTTTCAAGAAAGACCTGAAGTAGTATTCAAAGAAACTTGGTGCTGCCTTACATTTCCAGTGTCATCTTTTTGTCTTATTTCATATTCTCTTTCATATGGGCTTGTCATGACCATGAGCAGCATGTTGTTGCATCTGACATCTGGGTGATGTTTGCTTAGCTGTAAGTCTCTGTTTTTTTTTCCACTCTTCCTGTTTTGTTACTTGCAAACATGCTTTTCCAATCTTCCTGTTTTGTTTCTTACATATTTTGCAATCAATGTCAACAGTTTAGGTATGTATTTTTTATTTATCGTTATGCAGCTGGATATACAAAACTCAGCTGAACAGAAAGGTGAAAAGACTGTAAATAAACTCATCTTAGTTCCGTTCATTATATTTCTTATAGTCTTAAATACATGTAATAAAATATATTCTGTTGGAAATGTTCAGCTATAGCATGATTAGACATTTATTTGTATCAGTCAAGGTCTAGCTTGTTTCATATTTAAAAGGAATACAGTATCTAAAAGTGAGTTCAATGCCATTCATTGTGGAGTTTTAGCCTGAAAACATGCAGTGAGCATCTATATGCAAAATCACTAAAGAAAGCTTAAGTTTCCCATGGGTTTGAGACAGAAAAACAAAAATGTATCTGTTCTGATTTGAAGACAAAAACAGTGTGGATCTTTGAAGCAGACATAACACAGCCACAATTCCCAAACAGAGTCACACTCTAGTAGTTCTAAATACAGTTCTCTATATGCGACATCCACGTTTGATAATCACCAGAATTATTTTGTGTCTGTCTGTATGTATGTATGCATGCTCTTTTGACCAGATTTGTTGCACTAGGTTATGACGCACAATTCATCCTGTGCTTCAAATATTTCTTGTTCTCCCCAGAGTTTCTTTTTACAAAGAATTAGTGCTTTATCTAAGCTATGGGACCAAGTGGTTTAGATTGTTTTTTTAGAAACAGAACAAGTTCTCAGTGATCCCTTTACCAACCACAGCATTTCCTTTAGTATGTTTTCAAACCTCCACCCCTTTCTAAGACTCCAGCCAGTTTACACTTTGAAGTGTTAGTACTTCTCACACTAAAGATGCCAAACTAGTAAAAATGATTCAGAAAACTATACTGCGCATTTCATTTTCTACTGTTTGACGTCCTGTATTTTTATTTAACAGTTTTGCTGCTGAGGAATTAAATCTTTGCTTACCTTGTACACAAGCATCAGTAAGGCAGTTTTTTAGATAAAAGGTGCCACCAAAGTTTTAATATTCTTGCTGAGACAGCTTTTTGACTCAAATAGCTATTCCATGTAACGTGACTATATGTAGGCAAAATGCTGCCTGCTTTCTTCATCTGACTGCAAAAAAATTCACTTGGAGTCAAAATAATAATTCTGTGGTTTTGGTTACAGTTTACATATTATAGTTAACATGTTGGTTTTGCTAAAGACATTGCCACAATTGCATGGTATAGACAACCTCTGGCAGATATACTTACAGTCATTTGTCTTTCTTTGACAATAGTTATGATACACTTATGTAACTGTACCTTTGAAAGAAAATGAGAATGTTTCATCAAAGAATTGTTTTTCTTTTTCCTGATTGAATCAGTATCTTAAAGTAATACATTTTTGTGAAACAGAGGACATATTTCTGTTATTGCTTTGTAGCTTTTTTATATATTTTTATTATTTAAACAGGTAATTAAATGCAAAGTGACTTGTAAACTGAAGTGGCTGGGAAAAGCAGCTCTTTAATGATTTTTCCAGTACTACGTAAAATTTTAAATGCTTATTTGTAGGACTAAGTGGACCCTCCATAGTTATTACATAGTTCATTAATCTCCAGCAGAAGAATACTAGCTTGGATACCAACCACAAATTCTATTATGTGCAGTCCACATATAGTTTTACTAGTGCAAATCTTAGAAACGAAGAAAAGCTTATGAGAATGGAAAAAAAAAACAACTGCTAGCATTTGAGTTATAGTTAAAATTATTAACTTCTGGTATCGTCTCTAGATTTGTATTTTGGCTTCCTAACTTCTGACACAAGCACATTACTTCGATCAGCTTTTAATTTCACAATAATAGTTAAACACCTACAGTGACGAATCTCCCTAAAATAAAAAAGCAGACCTTTGAAATGCACAATAAGTAAGGGAGCACTATAAAGAAATTGCAAAAGAATGTATCCCTAGCAGGATATGTCTGCATTAGCAAGCAGAGAAAACATAAACAAATAAATCAATGATAAAAAATAAATGCACAACTAAAAATTATTAAATAGCAATAATTTTATAGAATAGGATTACATGGAAAATAATATAAAATAAATGCAAATGGGCAGGCTCAAGCCAATAAGACTGCTTTTCCCAGGCAATGTTCATCTCTACTACACCATCAAGAAACTGGTGAAGTTTTACTAAAAGTACATTCTTCAGCCCTAGTGCTGCTCACACTTTATGGTGCATTTTGATTTTTTTCACTTTAATATTTTGATAGTCTGCTCTTAATTTTTAAGGAGAGTCAGAGATGTAGATATTTGACTCTCTGTGTGATTAAAAGCTGATCAATATGATGTGCTTAACTCTGAAGTTAGGAAACTATCAAAATCAATGTGTACATGTTGCCATAGTGATGATGACCACTTCCAGAGGTGCAGTAAGGCTGAAGGTGGGAATTTTAAGTCTTCTGATGTCTTGGACAACAGCTGGCTACATCTTGTCTACTTGTCAGTGCCCTGCCTCCCAATATCACTCTGAGGAAGACTTTTTAACTTAGCATGGATATGGGGCATATGGTGCACACTGCTTATCTTAATCTTGACAAAGGCTTTTACTTTATTCTCCATGATGGAATTACTGGCAAACCCTCCTAACTCACATTAATGCATACATAGTTTGCTGGATTGGTAATCAATTGCCTGGCAGAAACCTTACCATTAAGGTCAGATGCATTTGCTCTAGACAGAAAAATGTTGTGACACCCCTGCATTGGCCCAGTAATCAAAAAGCCTCAATCCTCACCACTAGCACCAGTAAGGGATATACACATTGGGAGGATGACAAGTGCACACACAGTAAAGTACAATTTCCCTTAAAAGCACATAAGGATCACAGTCAGTCAGGAGCTGGTTTCTCCCTCTTTCTCCAGATCCCTAATAAGACTCCCCACTGCACAGCTAACACAATCATAAAACAATTTCAAATTATTTTCTTGAGGGTTTGCAGGTTAACTCTGTATGTTCCAGTTTCTACTATTAAAACATACATTTGACAGGTAGATGGTTTATATAAATGTCTGTTATTTTCCAGTAGGGTACACTGTGGTTACATTCTTGAAGCTCAATACATAACATATAGTTAAACACACACTTCTGCGCCAGTAGTTTAATACACACACACACACACACACACACACACGTATATATATATATATATATATATATATATATATATATATATATATATATGTATGTATGTACACACACACACACACACACACACACACACACACACACACACACACACACACACACACACACACACACACACACACACACACACTACAGTCAGTCTGGGGCTGGTTCATAGGTTCATAGGTTCATAGGTTTATACTAGGCTATCTGCCCTTAGGCATTTATAAGCCTAGCCCAAATTTTTGTGGCTTACGCCACCCCTTATATGAAAAAATACTGTGCCCATTAGTTTGTTGTGCCTCTGTCCAGCAGTGACACAGAGATGATTCCCGGGGTAAACCTACGATCTCCCATCCACAGGTCAAGATTTCTCTTGAACAGAGCCAGCGAGGTGCTCTGCCTCACATGGACCGGGATTTTATTCCACAGCATAGGGAGTCTCTGAGTGATAAATCTATCCCTCCAGCACGTCCTATTTATATCCGTGCTAAGGTTTAAGTCGCTTGCTCTAGTGGTTTTGGTGGATTTGGATTTTTTGAGGTGGAGCATGTCCATTAATTCTGGGTTGGATATGGCCTTGTATGTCAGGCACATGTCACCTCTGAGCAGACGGTATGCGACTGAATAGAGCTGGAGTTTCTTCAATCTGGCAGCATATGACAGATTTTGGAGTCCCTTTATCCTTTTGGTGAGGAACTTTTGGGGTCTCTCCAATTGTTGCAGATGTCGGGTGAGATACATCCCGAATGGGGCATTGTACTCGATCATTGGTCTGATAAGTGAAGAGTACAGGGAACAATGACCTCACTAGATCTGGATATGAATCCCTTCATGATCAGGTGGGCAATGTAGAAGGTCTTTCTAACCACTTTAGCAACGTGAGTGTCAAAAGAAAGGCCACTGTCAACCTGGGTCCCCAGGTCCCTGATAACCTCTTCTGTGCTTAGTGGATTGCCACCTATATGGTAGCTTGGGGTTACCTTGTTTTTCCCGAAGGGTATGACTATACATTTTTTGGCGTTTAACTTCAGGCCATGGCTCTGGCACCAGCTATCTGTTTCTGTGAGTCCCTTCTGAAGGATATCCGTGTCCGATGCACTTTCCACTATGGCGCCCAGTTTGCAGTCGTCTGCAAACTTTGTCAGCCAAAGTCCTCCCATATTGGCCTGCACTTCTGAGAAGTAGATGCCGAACAATAGGGGGCCAAGGACCGAGCCCTGTGGGACACCACTTGTGACTGGCTTGGATTCTGACATAGCGCCAGCAACTCTAACCCTGTGGGTTTTGTCCTTAAGCCAGTTTGCAACCCATCTTGTGACATATGGGTTTACATTTAAGCTGGTAAGTTTTTCTACAATACCCGAGTGGGGTATTGTGTTGAAAGCCTTTGCAAGGTCAAGGTAGGCTGTATGGACTGCTTTTCCCTCATCAATGGCCTTGGTGACTGTTTCGAAGAAGTCGACCAAGTTCAAAAGGCATGATCTTCCCTTGAAGCCAAACTGGGTCGGGTCCAATGTCTGCAAGTCCCCTATATCTTTGTTTATGAGCTCCATTATGATCCTCTCCATAGCTTTGCAGACTAGACTTGTTAAGCTTATGGGGCGGTAATTACCAGGGTCCGTAGAGGCACCGCCTTTGTGGAGTGGGACCACAGTTGCCGTACGCCACTCCTTGGGCACGTATCCTGTGGTAAGGCTGAGATTAAACAGCTGCCTTATGTGCGGGTTTAATTCCTCATTTAGCTCATGTAGCACACAGCCGGGGACACCATCCGGTCCCATTGATGCTGTGTTTTTAGCTTTAGAGAGAGCAGCTTTCACCTGCGCATTTGAGATGTGTGGGAATAAGACTCAGCACTGGCACAGCTATAGGGTTGAGATGGCAGTTGAGTGGCCAAGCCAAGACCTCCAGCACCGTCTCTGCCCAAACAGTGCTTCATGCCCCTTCTCAAGTAGCTGACACACACACTTTCAGGTTTGATTTATATACAAACACACACACACACACCTGGAAAAGGATGGCACAGGTTTAATAGCTATGCTCCCTTTTGCCCAAACTATAAGGTAGTTATCACTGCCACCATCCATGTCCTTATCAGCTACTTTAAGGCCCTTAACAAAGGGTGTCCAATCTTACTTTGTAATGTTACTATCAATACAAATGGTAGTTTGACCAAGAGCAAGCCTAGTAGGAGTGGCTCACAGTGTCACCAATTAAATATGCAAGTACTCTCAGAACTTAAACATGTTTCGTG